>NC_090378.1:1379131-1396631 GCF_036365525.1 Heterodontus francisci | reverse complement strand
CACTCTCATACACTCTCTCACACACATACACTCTCATACACTCTCTCACACACACCCATACACACTCTCACACACACACTCTGACACTCACATGCACACACCTACCTCCTCACACTCAAACACACTCACCCACTCTCTCACACACACAAACATAGACTCACACAAACACACTCTCTCACAAACACACACTCTCTGTCACACACACAACGACATACACTCACACACACACACACACACACAAACACACTCACCCACTCTCTCTCACAAACTCTCTCACACAAACTCTCTCACACAAACTCTCTCACACAAACTCTCTCACACAAACTCTCTCACACAAACTCTCTCACACAAACTCTCTCACCCACACTCTCACCCACACTCTCACCCACACTCTCACCCACACTCTCACCCACACTCTCACCCACACTCTCACCCACACTCTCACCCACACTCTCTCACCCACACTCTCTCACCCACACTCTCTCACCCACACTCTCTCACCCACACTCTCTCACCCACACTCTCTCACCCACACTCTCTCACCCACACTCTCTCACCCACACACTCTCACCCACACACTCTCACCCACACACTCTCACCCACACACTCTCACCCACACACTCTCACCCACACACTCTCACCCACACACTCTCACTCACACACTCTCACTCACACACTCTCACTCACACACACTCTCTCACACATTCTGACTCTCTCTCACACACTCTGTTTCACACTCTCTCTCACACACTTGGATGAGGAAGTGGAAGGCTGGGTTAGCAAGTTTGCCGATGACATGAAGGTTGCTGGAGTTGTGCATAGTGTGGAAGGCTGTTGTAGGTTGCAACGGGACATTGACAGGATGCAGAGCTGGGCTGAGAAGTGGCAGATGGAGTTCAACCTGGAAAAGTGTGAAGTGATTCATTTTGGAAGGTCGAATTTGAATGCAGAATACAGGCTTAAAGACAGGATTCTTGGTAGTGTGGAGGAACAGAGGGATCTTGGGGTCCATGTCTATAGATCGCTCAAAGTTGCCACCCAAGTTGATAGGGTTGTTAAGAAGGCGTATGGTGTGCTGGCTTTCATTAACAGGGGGATTGAGTTTAAGAGCCGCGAGGTTATGCTGCAGCTCTATAAGGCCCTGGTTCGACCACACTTGGAATATTGTGTTCAGTTCTGGTCGCCTCATTATAGGAAGGATGTGGAAGCTTTAGAGAGGGTGCAGAGGAGATTTACCAGGATGCTGCCTGGACTGGAGGGCATGTTCTACGAAGAAAGATTGAGGGAGCTAGGGCTTTTCTCATTGGAGTGAAGAAGGATGAGAGGTGACTTGATAGAGGTGTACAAGATGATGATAGGCATAGATAGAGTGGATAGCCAGAGACTTTTTCCCAGGGTGGAAAGGGCTATCACCAGGGGGCATAATTTTAAGGTGATTGGAGGAAGGTTTCGGGGAGATGTCGGAGGTAGGTTCTTTACACAGAGAGTGGTGGGTACGTGGAATGCGCTGCCAGTGGTGGTAGTAGAAGCAGATACATTAGGGACATTTAAGCGACTCTTGGATAGGTACATGGATGATAGTTGAATGAAGGGTAGATAGTTAGTTTGATCTTCGAGTAGGTTAAAGGTTCGGCACAACATCGTGGGCCGAAGGGTCTGTACTGTGCTGTACTGTTCTATGTTCTACACACTCGCACAAACGCACGCACAAACGCACGCACAAACGCACGCACAAACGCACGCACAAACGCACGCACAAACGCACGCACAAACGCACGCACAAACGCACGCACACACGCACGCACACACGCACGCTCACACGCACACACTTACACGCACACGCACGCACACACGCACGCACACACGCACGCACACACGCACGCACACACACACGCACACACACACGCACACACACACGCACACACACACGCACACACACACTCACACACACACTCACACACACACTCACTCACACTCACTCACACTCACACTCACTCACACTCACTCACACTCACTCTCACTCTCACTCTCACTCTCACTCTCACTCTCACTCTCACTCTCACTCTCACTCTCACTCTCTCACTCTCTCACTCTCTCACTCACTCTCTCACTCTCTCACTCTCTCACTCTCTCACTCTCTCACTCTCTCACTCTCTCACTCTCTCACTCTCTCACTCTCTCACTCTCTCACTCTCTCACTCTCTCACTCTCTCACTCTCTCACTCACACTCACACTCAGACACAATCTCACACGCACACACTCGTATTCTCACACACACACACGCACACAAACTCACACTCCCACTCTCCACCACACACTCCCTCACTCACACTCTACACCGCACACTCTCCACCGCACACTCCCTCATTCACACTCTCCACCGCACACTCCCTCACTCTCTCACTCACACATACAAACAAGCACACACGCACCCTATGCTGGATGCAGCTTGGGTCTCTCATTCTGTGTGGTTCCTCATACTTCTTATACTCATAACTGTTTTGTGCTTTGTTTTAAGGGTGACCGTGGCTTCGATGGTCTGCCAGGTCTTCCTGGAATGAAAGGAAACCGGGTAAGATTTAGACTCTATTCCATTTCACCTCACTGAGTAAAATTCTGCATGACCAGATTGAGGTTTAGGGTCGTGTTGGATATAAAGTGTTCTTTGTTTTACTGGATGCTTAAAGAGTCAGAGTGTGAGCACAAGAGGGACTGCAGTGAATCGTCCCATTTCAGGGGTTGGTATAAGTTTATGTTCTGGTTAAGAAACATGGAACATTATCCTGCAGGATCGGGAATTGATCGGAGGAGATGCTGTACTGGGTAGGATTTGGACCAGCATATATTGAGTACAAGCCTCAAAACGACAGATAATTATTCATTTTCAGCATGTGGGCGTCACTGGATCGGCCCGGCCCTAGTGTTGAGAAGGTGGTGGTGAGCTGCCTTGAACTGCTGCAGTCCATGTGGGGTAGGTAGACCCACAGTGCTGTTAGGAAGGGAGTTCTGGGATTTTAACTCTGTGAATGAAGGGATGGCGATTATAGATCCAAGTGCGGATGTGATGTGAGACTGAGAGGGAAACTTACAGCTAATGGATTTCTCCTGCACCGACTTCCCCTGTCATTCTAGATGTGGGGCCTCTCAATTCAGTGAAGACCACAATCTCTCAATGTGGCCAAGTTAATAACAAACAGCCATCAACACCAGGAGATTTTCTCAAACCTGAATATTGAAACAGACCTGAGAGACAGAGATTCCAGCCCGGACCGCGGAGGCCCCGTCCCGCGGACCCCCCTGTCCCCCAGAACCCCCGTCCCCCGGACCGCGGACCCCCCTGGACCGCGGATCCCACCGTCGCCCGGACCGCGGACTTTCTAATATTCGGTTTTTGGACAGTTAGACCTTCTGACCTCAGTCATTGAGATACAGGAACAACAGGAGGCCATTCAGGTTAAAAGCCCGCTACCCGACCTGAACCCGACAGGACCCCATGACATGTGGAGGAGTCGGGTCGGGCTGGGCCCCTCTTCCGGATCCAGCTTTCGGGCTTGGGTCGGGTCGGGCCGGACACACACGGTAAGTGCTCTGCTGGTAAGTATTGAAATTAAAAAATCTTACCAGAGCTGGGAGTCTGGGATGAAACTGAGTCTGTGCAGTGAGCGAGTGACATCACGATGATGTCATCACGATGATGTCATCACGATGATGTCATCACGCATGTGCTACATCTTCTTGCAGGTTCAGTGTCAGGAAGGTAAGTAAAGGGATGGTCGGGTCGGGCTCGGGGCTAAATTGGAGGGACCCGGGCCGGGCCGGGGTCATTTTCCCGACCTTAGCAGGCCTTGCATTCAGGTTCTCGAGCCGGTTGCACCATTCAATGAAATCCTGGTTAATATTTATACTAACTCCATCTATCTGCCTTGGCCCCATATCCCATAATACCTCTGTAACAAAAATCTATAAATCTCATTATTAAATGAGCTCCAGCATCTACCACTTTTGTGGGAGAGAGTTCTGCACTTTGACAACTCTTTGGTGAGAAGTGTTTCCTGATTTCTCTCCTGAATGGCCTGGCTCTGAGTTTAAGATTATGGGTCCCCTTGTCCAAGTCTTCCCATCAGGTGAAAAAATTCTCTCTATCAATTCCTTTCAAAATCTTTAAACTCTGTCAGTTGACCCCATAACCTTCTATATTCCAGGAATACAAGCTGAGATAATATAATCTCTCCTCATAATCTCATTTTTGGAGTTCTGGTAACATTCTGGGGAATCTGCACTCAACTCCTTCCCAATATATCCCTTCAAAGGTGTGATACCAGAACTGTACCCCGTGCTCCAGATATGGTCTAACCAGAGTTTTGTATAGCTGTAACAAAACTTACTCCCCTTTATATTCCAGCCCTCTGGTTGTAAAGGCTAACAGTGCAACAACCTTTTTGATTATTTTGTACCTACCACATTTTAGTGATCTATGTATATGAACCCATAAATCTCTTTGGACCTCCACTATTCTTAGCTTTTCAACGTTTAAATAATACTCGGATTTAGCCTTTTTTGGTCCAAAATTGATAAACACACTTTTTTTTCTCCATTCACAGGATATGGGTATCACTGGTCAGGCCAGCATTTATTGCCCCTCCCTAATTGCCCTGAGAAGGTGGTGATGAACCACCTTCTTGACGACTGAGTGCCTTTCTAGAACATTTCAGAGGGCAGTTAAGAACTAACCACATTGCTGTAGGTCTGGAGTCACATGTAGGCCAGACCGGGTAAGGACAGCAGATTTCCTTCCCTAAAGGGCATGAGTAAACCAGATGGTTTTTCATGACAATCGGTAGTTTCATGGTCAGCATTACTGAGACTAGATTTTTATTCCAGATTTATTAATTAACTGAATTTAAATTCCCCAGCTGCTGTGGTGGAATTTGAACTCATGTCACCAGATCATTAGTCCAGTAACATAACCATGATGCTTCTGTTACCTGCACTGAATCCCATCTGCCACAATTTTGCACATTCACTTAATCAATTGGTTTCTCTTTGTAATTATATCCTCTGTCCACATTATGTACTACGTTACCAACCTCGTGTCCTCAACAAACTTGGGAATGTGGCTCTCTATTGCATTATCTAAGTCATTACTAAATATAGTGAACAGTCGAAACCCCAGCACAGACTCTTGTGGGTCACCACGAGTCATAGCCATGCAGTTTGACCACTTGTCTTTTATCCCTACTCTCTGTCTTTACTGCCTCAGCAATTTCCGAACCAGCTCGATAATTTGCCTTCAATTCCATGATCTTTAATTTTAGCCAACAGTCTCTTATGTGAAACCTTGTCGAATGTCTTCATCTATCCTGATTGTGCCAAGAACTAACTCACCACCACCTCTATTATGCCCTCCACATTTTTATGATTCCCACCCCCTCTCCCCCAGACTGTGGGCACAGGCCAGGACCCCTCCCCCTCCCCCTCCCCAACCCCCTCTCCCCCAGACTGTGGACACAGGCCAGGACCCCTCCCCCTCCCCCTCCCCAACCCCCTCTCCCCCAGACTGTGGACACAGGCCAGGACCCCTCCCCCTCCCCAACCCCCTCTTCCCCAGACTGTGGACACAGGCCAGGACCCCTCCCCCTCCCCCACCCCCTCTTCCCCAGACTGTGGACACAGGCCAGGACCCATCCCCCTCCCCAACCCCCTCTCCCCCAGACTGTGGACGTAGGCCAGGATCCCTCCCCTCCTCCTCCTCATCTCCCCCAGACTGTGGACACAGGC
Source organism: Heterodontus francisci (assembly GCF_036365525.1). Classification (NCBI taxonomy): domain Eukaryota; kingdom Metazoa; phylum Chordata; class Chondrichthyes; order Heterodontiformes; family Heterodontidae; genus Heterodontus; species Heterodontus francisci. The sequence goes on along the minus strand of NC_090378.1, from coordinate 1,390,852 downwards.
CAGGACCCCTCCCCCTCCCCCATCCTCTCTCCCCCAGACTGTGGACACAGGCCAGGACCCCTCCCCCTCCCCCTCCCCAACCCCCTCTCCCCCAGACTGTGGACACAGGCCAGGAACCCTCCCCCTCCCCTTCCCCCTCTCTCTGCCCCTTAGGAATATCTCTGCAGTTTCGCGGAAACATGGAAGAGGTTGACAACCATCCACTCTGAGTTTTCCCCAAGGAAATGGGAAGGACAGGGCGGCGCAGTGGTTAGCACCGCAGCCTCCCAGCTCCAGCGACCCGGGTTCGATTCTGGGTACTGCCTGTGTGGAGTTTGCAAGTTCTCCCTGTGACCGTGTGGGTTTCCTCCGGGTGCTCCGGTTTCCTCCCACAGCCAAAGACTTGCAGGTTGATAGATAAATTGGCCATTGTAAATTGCCCCTGGTGTAGGTAGGTGGGAGGAGAATTGAGGGAAGGTGGGGATGTGGTAGGGAATGTGGGATTAATGTAGGATTATTATAAATGGGTGGTTGTCGGTCAGCACAGACTTGGTGGGCCGAAGGGCCTGTTTCAGTGCTGTATCTCTCTGACTCTATGAAAGGCTGCCAATCATCCTTGAGAAAGGCAGTGGGTTGCTGGGGGTGGAAATTTAAATACCTCAGATGTGACTGAAGAGCTTGTGTTAAAAGGACTTCTCTTAACGGGCTGGCTTTTTGTTAAAAGGGAAAATTAACTTCAGAGGGAAGAACCGTTGTTTGGCAAACATTTTTTCTGACTTTGCTTTTCAACACAAGACTGGCCATCACAACATGACTCATCAAAGGATTCATGTCATGTGCCAGTGTTAGTGTTTTCCTCTTTCTGTCTCCCCTCCCTCCCTCTCCCCTTCTCTCTCTCACTCTCTCTATCTCTCTCTCTTTCACCAATCACATAGAGAGTTGTTTGCCAAATCTAGATGGAACCTCTTCAAGCTTTCAGCCGCTTCACCTGTCAGAAGCCTCTTGCAACAGTGCCTTCCAAACCCACGACCTCTTCCAACTAGAAGGACAAGAGCAGCAGATGCATGGGAACACCACCACCTGCAAGTTCCCCTCCGAGTCACACACCATCCTGACTTGGAACTATATCGCCGTTCCTTCACTATCGCTGGGTCAAAATCCTGGAACTCCCTTCCTAACAGCACTGTGGATGTACCTTACCTCCTGTAACGATTTGAGTGCTAAAGCACACTGCATTATGCCGCATATTCTGGTTTAATATCAGACTTTCTTTCATCAGAGAAATGCTGTGATTTTACCCTGAATTTATGTCCCAGAAACTGGGCAGGAGGGTTCGTAACCAGAGCGACACAGATTGAAGGTAATTGGTAAAAGAACCAGAGGGGGAGATGAGGAGAATGTTTTTTAGACAGTGAGTTGTTGTGATCTGGAATGCGCTGCCTGAAAGGGCGGTGGAAGCAGATTCAATAATAACTTTCAAAAAGGAATTGGATAAATACCTGAAAAGGAGAAGTTTGCAGGACTATGGGGAAAGAGCAGGGGAGTGGGACTAATTGGATAGCTCTTTCAAAGAGACAGCACAGGCACGATGGGCCAAAAGGCCTCCTTCTGTGCTGTATGACTCGATGGTTGATAGATTTCACTCCAAATGAATCAGTAGCTGATCCAAAAGGAGGTACTATTCCTGGAGTATTATACAACAATTCTCTTTGCGTGATTTTGTGCTGTGCAGTTTGTTAAAAGCAGATGAGATTTTCTTGGCCTCGACTCCTTCCTGCTGTTTTTATGTAAAATATATTCTTTGCAGCTTTTGCAAGTCTTTCTGCTGTTGGCCGTTCACTGCATTTAACTGAGCGAGATGGAAGCTGTGGATTTAAGGTGTAGCTTTTCTGAGCAACTGAAAACGTTGGTTCTTTATTTTTACAGGGTGAGACAGGAGCATTGGGTCCACCTGGGCCGCCAGGAGATGACGGTGAAAGGGTAAGTCTCTAAAGCACCTTATTTTCTCTATTGCTTCAACCTCTCGTCACTTGGAATCTGATAGGATCTGTTCTCTGCTCAAAAGGCTCTATTTCCCTTCAGTTACAAATCTCATTCTGTGTCTTGTTTCTTCAGGGTGATGACGGAGAGATTGGGCCCCGAGGATTGCCTGGTGAAGCTGTAAGTTGCCCATTTTGGAAAAATCTTCCAAAACAAATCTTTCATGGTAGTGGAACAGATGAGAAGGTTGTTCACAAAAATGTATATGGCATCCTTAACTTTATTAATAGAGGAATAGAGTACAAAGCAGGCAAGTTATGGTGAACCTTTAGAAATCAATGGTTAGGCTGCAGCTGGAGTATTGTTTGCAAAGAGAAGGGGTGATTCTGGACTTTGTTTTAGGGAATGAAGCTGGGCAGGTGGAACGGGTATCAGTGGGAGAGCATTTTGGTGGTAATGATCATAAACACGGGTGAGGTCCTGGAGGACTGGAGAATTGCTAATGTTGTCCCCTTGTTTAAGAAGGGTAGCAGGGCAAATCCAGGTAATTATAGACCGGTGAGCCTGACGTCAGTGGTAGGGAAGCTGCTGGAGAAGATACTGAGGGATAGGATCTATTCCCATTTGGAAGAAAATGGGCTCATCAGTGATAGGCAACATGGTTTTGTGCAGGGAAGGTCATGTCTTACCAACTTAATAGAATTCTTTGAGGAAGTGACAAAGTTGATTGATGAGGGAAGGGCTGTCGATGTCAGAAACATGGACTTCAGTAAGGCGTTTGATAAGGTTCCCCATGGTAGGCTGATGGAGAAAGTGAAGGCGCATGGGGTCCAAGGTGTACTAGCTAGATGGATAAAGAACTGGCTGGGCAACAGGAGACAGAGAGTAGCAGTGGAAGGGAGTTTCTCAAAATGGAGATGTGTGACCAGTGGTGTTCCACAGGGATCCGTGCTGGGACCACTGTTGTTTGTGATATACATAAATGATTTGGAGGAAAGTATAGGTGGTCTGATTAGCAAGTTTGCAGACGACACTAAGATTGGTGGAGTAGCAGATAGTGAAGGGGACTGTCAGAGAATACAGCAGAATATAGATAGACTGGAGAGTTGGGCAGAGAAATGGCAGATGGAGTTCAATCAGGGCAAATGCGAGGTGATGCATTTTGGAAGATCCAATTCAAGACTGAACTATACAGTAAATGGAAAAGTCCTGGGGAAAATTGATGTACAGAGAGATTTGGGTGTTCAGGTCCATTGTTCCCTGAAGGTGGCAACGCAGGTCAATAGAGTGGTCAAGAAGGCATACGGCATGCTTTCCTTCATCGGACGGGGTATTGAGTACAAGAGTTGGCAGGTCATGTTACAGTTGTATAGGACTTTGGTTCGGCCACATTTGGAATACTGCGTGCAGTTCTGGTCGCCACATTACCAAAAGGATGTGGATGCTTTGGAGAGGGTGCAGAGGAGGTTCAACAGGATGTTGCCTGGTATGGAGGGCGCTAGCTATGAAGAGAGGTTGAGTAGATTAGGATTATTTTCATTAGAAAGACGGAGGTTGAGGGGGGACCTGATTGAGGTGTACAAAATCATGAGAGGTATAGACAGAGTGGATAGCAAGAAGCTTTTTCCCAGAGTGGGGGATTCAATTACAAGGGGACACGAGTTCAAAGTGAAAGGGGAAAAGTTTAGGGGGGATATGCGTGGAAAGTTCTTTACGCAGAGGGTGGTGGGTGCATGGAACGCGTTGCCAGTGGAGGTGGTAGACGCGGGCACGATAGCGTCTTTTAAGATGTATCTAGACAGATACATGAATGGGCAGGAAGTAAAGAGATACAGACCCTTAGAAAATAGGCGACATGTTTAGATAGAGGATCTGAATCGGCGCAGGCTTGGAGGGCCGAAGGGCCTGTTCCTGTGCTGTAATTTTCTTTGTTCTTTATAATTCAGTTCGATTAGTGGAGTTATGGAAAAGGACAAAGATAGACCAAAAGTAAAAATTCTCAATGGCAAAAGGCCAATTTTACTAAGCTGAGATGTGATTTGGCAAAAGTGGACTGGAAACAGTGACTTGAAGGTAAATCAGTGTCAAAGCACGAGGAGACAATCAAAGAAGAGATAGAAAGGCTTCGGAACAAATATGTTCCCACAAAGAAAAAGGGTGGGACTTCCAAATCTAGACTTCCCTGGATGCCAAGGAGCATACAGAGTAGGATAAGGCAAAAGAGGGAAGCTTATGTCAGATACAAAGAATTCAATATTGCTGAAAACCTAGAGGAGTAAAGAAAGAGCAGGGGTGAAATTAAAACAGGAAATTAGGAAAGCAAAGAGAGGACATGAAAAATATTGGCGAGTAAAATCAAGGAAAACCCAAATACATGAAAAGTGAGAGGATAACTAAGGAAAGAGTAAGGCCTATTAGACACCAAAAAGGATAATGTGTGTGTGGAGGTGGAGGACACGGTGTCGTTTGTTGTGTGATTGCCTTTAAGAGTGATTTCCTTTTAAGATCTTAGTATGCTAATGAGCTAAGTATCACGACATAGTCACGTGACTCGAAGATCAGAGTCGCTCTGCTACTGTAACACCTAGAGGCAAGTTCTGTAAATAGTTAGCTCTATACTATATATAATAGTTTAGCTGTAAATAAACCTGTTTTGAGATCTTCAACCTACTGGACTCCACGCATCTCATTTATGTTGCATCAGACAACATAAAAAGAACTCATTATATGGTGGCAGCTGTGGTGAGAAGACAGAATCCTAGATTGAAGGCCACAGGTAGAACAGCTTTAAAAACTACCCTTTCTACAGCCAGAAGAGAGAAAGTTAAAAAGAAATACTGGCCCAACAGTTGAAAAAAAAAGAGAACTTACCTCTGTAAGTTCTGTACCAGCTGTAGAAGACAGAGCTCTGAATGACAGGCTGCAAGTCAATCATGTGATCAGGTGAATCATTGTGTCATTGGTAGAGGAATCCCAGTAAAAGAAAAGCTCTGAAGTGCTCAGAAAATTGATTTTTTTTCAAAAGCTCCATGGTAGAAAAAATAGGGAAAACCCGACTCCTTTCCCAGGCTGATCAGGTAATGCCATTACAGGAGGTGCCGACACCAAAAAGCGCGGGAATCCTCCATTCACGCAGCTCACAGCTAAAACTATAAAAAAAACCATTAAATCACTCGAACACTGCAGAGCCTTCACTCACTCAGCCAAAGTTTTTAAAACAAACCATAAAGCCCCTCAAGCATGAAGAATTGCCTATTGACAGCTGTTTTAACAAACTCCAGCAGAGAGAAAAAAAGCACTTGAAATGCCTATTGCATAACTGTGTAAACTGACAGACTAGAGTGTTGGAAGCAAGACAAACAGACAAGCACTGCTAAGCACCTCCTCCTCTCAATCAAAGCTGCCAAGAAAGTTTGTTTTTAAAGGGACAAGTACAGACTCATAGATTAAGACTTAAAGCAAGTTTAAAGCAAAGAACAGCAGAAGAATGGATACCAAATTTCCCAGCATGAGCTGGAAAGCCTTGGATATCCTATCTGAGTTCCAACTGTTCAAACAAAGAAGCTGTTATGCTTCACAGACCCTGTGATTACAGAACCAGGAAAAACAAGCTGTAAAAATACTAATAGTGGTTGGAAATGAGGGATTGCACAGAATCAATATCTCAGGCTTATCTGACCAGGGCCAGAAAGATCCTACAAAGATATGGAAGTGCTGGAAGATCAACTCAGATTAAGAGTGAATTTTAGAATTCACCGCCTGGAATTGATATCCTACAGACACCAGCCACTGGAATCAATAGATCAGTTTATCAGTAGATGCTGTAGGAAGGGCAATGAATGTGATTTCTCAGAAGTTGAGTTGTCAGACCAAACAATGCAGCTGGTGATTATATCAACACCCATTGAAGGGTTTCAGAAAGACCTCTTGGGGAAAAACAAGGTCACAGCATCGACGCACTTCTCGAAGATGGCAGGAAATACAAAGCCATTGTAGCTGGACAAAAGCACATGCAAACACTATCGGTGCAGCCAACAGTATTGGCACCATAACCAGGTCAAAAAGAGCAAGCAAACTATGTGGCAAATGTGGTCTGTCCCACTCACGGCAAAGTTGTCCTGCATTTCGAGACCTATGCAAGGTGTGCGGTGCAAAAGGACACTGGGCCCGTCTATGCAAGCCAATACACAAAGTCCACGCCAAAACAGACCTGAGACAAGACTCAGAGGGAATTAATTTTCAGCCACAGACGAACAAGCATTCCACACTGTGAACCTGACACATCATGTTGATGAAGTCCAACAACTGGAAGCTTTCGCCATTATTAACATCACATGGAAAAAGAAAGCTGGAAAGCATCCACTCAGGGTCAAGATTGACACCAGCACGAGTGCAAATATCCTACCAGTCCGAATCCTCATATATGTACCGGAGTGGTTGGAAATCAATGATACAACCGACAACTGCCAGACTATCTGCATACAACGAGTCACCCTTCCTGTGCAGTGGCACATTAACAATGCAATGCAGATACGGCAAATCGGCATGGAAACCACAAACATTCTACCTAGTAGACACGAGCGGACGAGCAGTGGCAGGATTACCAGCGGGTAAGGACCTCAACATCATAAATATCCACAAGAGCATTGCCAAGGGGAACTCTCCAAGGACCGGAACCCAATCGCAGTCTCTGACCAGCATCAAACGGTGCAGTGTGGAAACCCAGCAACAGCACAACTATACCCTGCCTTCACTTCTGCTCGCTAGAGAACTGCCAGCACCACAACGAGCCAGAACGGACAGGTGTCTCCACGAGACCAAGTACTCTTCCCCCAACAAGTCCTCAACCCTGAGCCTTCAGATGAAGAGGATGAGGAGAGGCGAAGGACACGCAATATCCCAAAGAGGCAGAGGAGGAATGAGTTGAAGTATTGTCTGTTGGCTCTTTGAGATGATTTGCCGGAACTTTCCAAGAATGACATGGCCTCAAAGGTTGTCATCTTGAGAAAAGCAACAGAGTATATTAGTAGGCTTAAGGCAGAGCAACAGAAACTGAATGCAGAGAGGAAGAAACCTCAAACAGCTGCGACACAAATTCTCTGAGCAAGAGTTGTCAAACCACCAAAACGATGAGCTGAAATGTGAGTTGGCAAAAGTGGACTGGAAACAGCGACTTGAAGGTAAATCAGTGTCAGAGCAGTGGGAGACATTCAAAGAGGAGACAGAAAGGATTCAGAACAAATATGTTCCCATAAAGAAAAAGAGTAGGACTCCCAAATCTAGACTTCCCTGGATGCCAAGGAGCATACAGAGTAGGATAAGGCAAAAGAGGGAAGCTTAGGTCCAATACAGAGAATTCAATATTGCCGAAAACCTAGAGGAGTAAAGAAAGAGCAGGGGTGAAATTAAAACAGGAAATTAGAAAAGCAAAGAGAGGACATGAAAAATATTGGCGAGTAAAATCAAGGAAAACACAAATACATGAAAAGTGAGAGGATAACTCAGGAAAGAGTAAGGCCTATTAGACACCAAAAAGGATAATGTGTGTGTGGAGGCAGAGGATGTGGGTGTTGTTCATGAAAGCAGACTTTGTAGTTAAGGAGGAGGAGTGTGAAATTTTGGATGGGATAAACATTGTGACATTATATTAAAGGGTTTAGTATCCTTGAAAGTAGATAAAATGTATCCCAGACTATTAAGAAAAGCAAGGGAAGAAATAGCAGAGGCTCTGACCATGATTTTCCAATCCTCTGGCACCACATGTGGACTGGATGACAACTAACATTTTACCTTTTTTTATTCTTTCATGGGATGTGGGCATCACTGGCTAGGCCAGCATTTGTTGCCCAGCTCTAATTTCCCTTAAATTGAGCTGATTGTTAGGCCATTTCAGAGGGCATATAAGAGTTAACCACATTGCTGTGGGTCTGGAGTCACATGTTGGCCAGACCAGGTAAGGACGGCAGATTTCCTTCCCTAAAGGACATTAGTGAAGCCAATCAGCTTGTATAACAATCGCTGATGATTTTTATGGCATCATTACCAAGACTCGTTTTCCAATTCCAGATTTGTGTTAATGAATTGAATTGAAATGCTACCAGCTGTCAAGATGGGATGTGAGCCCCTGGCCTCAGGATTACAAGCTCAGCAACATTACCCCTACTCCACCATCTCGTTCTGGAGTAAGGGGTGGACTGAGTAATTACAGGCCAGTCATCCTAATATCGGTGGTGGAAAAATTATTGAAAGAAATTCAGAGGGATAGTATTAACAACCATTTAGAAAGATATGGATTAATCAAGGTGCATCAGCATGGGTTTGTAAAAGGAAGGTTGTCTCTGAATAAACTGATTGAATTTTTTGAGGAGGTAACAAGGGGAGTTGATGAAGGAAGCACATTATGGACACATGAATTTCAGCAAGGCTTGTGACAAAGTCCCACATGTTAGGTTAGTCAGAAAATAGGAACTAAAATTGGCTCAGAAGCGGGAAGCAAAGGGTAAAGTTCGACTGGCTGCTTTGTAACTGGAAGGCTGTTTCTAATAGGGCTCCAGAGGACACAATATTAGGTCCCTTGCCTTTTGGTGGTATATATCAGTGATTGAGACTTAAAGTCAGCGGCGCTTGAGATGGCTTGGCCATGTGAGCCACATGGAAGATGGCAGGATCCCCAAAGACACATTGTACAGCGAGCTTGCCACTGGTATCAGACCCACCGGCCGTCCATGTCTCCGCTTTAAAGACGTCTGCAAACGCGACATGAAATCCTGTGACATTGATCACAAGTCGTGGGAGTCAGTTGCCAGCGTTCGCCAGAGCTGGCGGGCAGCCATAAAGACGGGGCTAAAATGTGGCGAGTCGAAGAGACTTAGTAGTTGGCAGGAAAAAAGACAGAGGCGCAAGGGGAGAGCCAACTGTGTAACAGCCCCAACAAACAAATTTCTCTGGAGCACCTGTGGAAGAGCCTGTCACTCTAGAATTGGCCTTTATAGCAACTCCAGGCGCTGCTTCACAAACCACTGACCACCTCCAGGCGCGTATCCATTGTCTCTTGAGATAAGGAGGCCAAAGAAGAAGAGACTTAAATGTAGGGGGCATGATTAAGAAGTTTGTATTTGATATGAAAATTGGCCATGTGGTTGATAGTGGGGAGGGTAGTTGTAGGCTGCAGGAAGATATTGATGGTCTGGTCAGGTGGGCAGAAAAGTGGCAAATGGAATTCAACCTGGAGAAGTGTGAGGTGATGCATTTGGGGAAGTCAAACAAGGCAAAGGAATACACAATTAATGGGAAAATACTGAGAGGTGTAGAGGAAGTGAGGGACCTTGGTATGAATGTCCACAGATCCCTGAAGGTAGCTGGACAGGTCAAGAAGGCATATAAGATATTTTCTTTATTGGCCGAAGCTTGGAGTATAAGAGCTGGAAGGTAATGCTAGAACCATTTAAAGCACAAGTTAGACCACAGCTAGAGTACTGTGTGAATTTTAGTTTTGAGGAAAGATTGGATAGGCTGGGGTTGTTTTCTTTGGAACAGAGGAGGCTGAAGGGGAGATTTATTTGAGGGGTATAAAATGATGAAGGGCCGAGATAGAGTGGATAGGAAAAACCTATTTCCCTCAGCAGAGAGGTCAATAACCAGGGGGCAGAGATTTAAAGTAATTGGGGGAAGCATTAGAGGGGAGTTGAGAATTTTGTTTCATCCAGAGGGCAGTGAGGGTCTGAAACCCATTGCCTGAAAGGGCAGAAACCCTTATAACATTTGAAAAAACACATGGATATGCACTTGAGGTGCCGTAACTGACAGGGCTACGGACCAAGACTGGAAAGTGGGATTAAGCTGGATGGCTCTTTGATGGCCGGTACGGACACAATGAGCCGAAAGGCCGCCTTCTGTGCTGTAAATATCTGAGTCTATGAATTATAGTCACCACACTTTAGGAAGAATGCCAAGGCTTTGGAAAGGGTGCAGCGGAGATTTACTAGAATGGTTCCTGGGATGAGGGACTTCAGTCTCTCCATGTAACTGGAGAAGCTGGGATTGTTCACCTTAGAGCAGAGAAGGTTACGATTAGATTTAATAGAGGTGTTCAAAATTATGAAGTGTTTTGATAGAGTTATTAAGGTTCAGTAACCTGAGGACACAGATTTAAGTTAATTAATTGATAAAAGAACCAGAGGGGGAGATGAGGAGAGTTTTTTTTATACAGTGAGTTGTTGTGATCTGGAATGCGCTGCCTGAAAGGGCGGTGGAAGCAGATTCAATAATAACTTTCAAAAGGGAATTAAATAAAAACTTGAAAAGGAAAAATTTGCAGGGCTATGGAGAAAGAGCAGGGCTGTGACATAAATGGGTTTTACACAAGATAAGGGTTCATGGAGTTGGGGGTAATATATTAACATGGATAGAGGAGTGATGAATATACGGGAAGCAGAGAGTAGAGATACTCAGGACAAGTTGCAGGCTGTGACTACTGGAGTGGAGTGTCACAAGGATTAGCGCTGGGGCCTCAGCTATTTACAATCTATATTAGTGACTTCGACGAAGAGACAGAGAGTAATGCATCCAAGTTTGCTGCCTACACAAAGCTAGGCTGCAATGAAAAAGAAATAGAAAGGTTAAGGGAGTGGGCAGCAAGTTGGAAGATGGAATATAATGGGGGAAGTGTGAGATAGTTCACTTTGACAGTAAGAATAGAAAAGCAGAATCAAAAGGTGTGAAACTGGTAAATGTTGATCTTCAGAGGAAGTTGGGAGTACTCATACAATAAACAGAAAGTTAGCATACAGGTACAGCAAGCAATTAGGAAGGCAAATGGCATGTTGGGGATTGGAGTACAGGAATAAAGAAGTCTTGCTGCAGTTGTGGTGTGCTTTGGTAAAGGGAAATGGTAGCCTAGTGGTATTGTCACTGAACTAGTAATCCAGAGACCCAGGGTATTGCTCTGGGGACACAGGTTCAAATCCCACCACAGCAGCTGGTGGAATTTAAATTCAATTAATTAATACAAATCTGGAATTGAAAGTTAGTCTCAGTCTTACAAAGAACAAAGAAAATTACAGCACAGGAACAGGCCCTTCGGCCCTCCAAGCCTACGCCGATCCAAATCCTCTATCTAAACCTGTCGCCTATTTTCTAAGGGTCTGTATCTCTTTACTTCCTGCCCATTCATGTATCTGTCTAGATACATCTTAAAAGACGCTATCGTGCCCGCGTCTACCACCTCCGCTGGCAACGCGTTCCAGGCACCCACCACCCTCTGCGTAAAGAACATTCCACACATATCCCCCCTAAACCTTTCCCCTTTCACTTTGAACTTGTGCCCCCTTTGTGTATTGGTAAAAACCCACCAAGTTCATCAATGTCCTTTAGGAAAGCAACTCTGCTGTCCTGACCTAGTCTGGCCTATATGTGACTCCAGACCCACTGCAATGTGGTTGACTCTTAACTACCCTCTGAAATGACCTAGCAAGACGTTCAGTTGTCCAGGAGAATTAGGGATGGACAACAAATTCTGGCCTTGCCAGTGATGTCCACATCATGAAAGAGAAAACAGCTGGAGTATTGAGTGCAGTTTTGGTCTCTGTACCTCAGGAAGGATATCCTTGTCTTGGAGGGGCAACCTGTGATGAGAGGGTTGTCCTGATGAGAGAAATGGAGTAAAGTGAGCCGATACTCTCTGGAGTTTAGAAGAATGAGGGATGATCTTATTGAAATATGTAAGATTCTCAATGGGGTTTGACAGTGTTGATGATGAGAGGC
>NC_090378.1:1263283-1378931 GCF_036365525.1 Heterodontus francisci | reverse complement strand
TTCTCTGCCCCCCTCTCTCTCTCTCTGCCCCCCTCCTCTCTCTCTCTCTCTGCCCCTCTCTCTCTCTCTCTCTCTCTGCCCCTCTCTCTCTCTCTCTCTCTCTGCCCTCTCTCTCTCTCTCTCTCTCTGCCCCCTCTCTCTCTCTCTCTCTCTGCCCCTCTCTCTCTCTCTCTCTGCCCCCTCTCTCTCTCTTTCTCCGCCCCTCTCTCTCTCTTTCTCCGTCCCTCTCTCTCTCTTTCTCCGTCCCTCTCTCTCTCTTCTCCGTCCCTCTCTCTCTCTTTCTCGTCCCTCTCTCCTCTTTCTCCGTCCCTCTCTCTCTCTTTCTCCGTCCCTCTCTCTCTCTTTCTCTGCCCTCTCTCTCTTCTCTGCCCTCTCTCTCTTTCTCTGCCCCTCTCTCTCTTTCTCTGCCCCTCTCTCTCTTTCTCTGCCCTCTCTCTCTTTCTCTGCCTCCCTCTCTCTCTTTCTCTGCCTCTCTCTCTCTCTTTCTCTGCCCCCCTCTCTCTCTCTTTCTCTGCCCCCCTCTCTCTCTCTTTCTCTGCCCCCTCTCTCTCTCTCTCTCTGCCCCCCTCTCTCTCTCTTTCTCTGCCCCCTCTCTCTCCCTTTCTCTGCCCCCCCTCTCTCTCCCTTTCTCTGCCCCCCCTCTCTCTCCCTTTCTCTGCCCCCCTCTCTCTCCCTTTCTCTGCCCCCCCCCTCTCTCCCTTTCTCTGCCCCCCCTCTCTCTCCCTTTCTCTGCCCCCCCCTCTCTCTCTTTCTCTCTCTGTTTCTGTCTGTCTCACATTCTCTCATTCTCTATCTCTTTCTCATTTACAGGGGCCTCAAGGAGAACCTGGCCCAGCTGGACAGCAGGGCATCCCAGGACCTCAGGTGAGTTTATAGCTAGTGAGGTGGAAGATTTGCAACCGAGTGTCATGCTGGAGGGGTGGGGAGTGGGAGAAGGAGTGGGGCTGGAGAGGGGGAGGAAAGGGAGGGGAGGGGCACCAGAGAAAGAAGAGGGGAAGGAATGGGAGAAAAGCAGAGAGGAGAAAAGGGAGGGGGAATGTGGAGGAGGGAGGGAGGGTAGTGGTGGAGTGGGGTGACAAGAGAAGCAGAGAGGAGGGAGGTTAGTGGGGAGAGGTAGAGTAGGGAGGTGGAGGTATAGAGGGGAGGGGAGTGGAGAGGAGGGAGGTTAGAGGGAAGGAGTAGGGTAGGGAGGTGGAAGGGAGTGTAGATGAAGTAGGTTACAGAGGAGGGGAAGGGTAGGGAGGTGGAGGGGTGGAGAGGAGGGTAGGGGAGTGTAGATGAGGGAAGTTAGAAGGGAGGGGTAGGGTAGGGAGGTGGAGGGGTGGAGAGGAGGCGAGGAGAGTGCAGATGAGGTAGGTTAGAGAGGAAGGGTAGGAAGGGGGAGGGGTGTGTAGATGAGCGAGGTTAGAGGGAGGGAAAGGGTAGGGAGGTGGAGGGTATGGAGGGGAGGAGGGGATATTAAATGGTGGAGGAGGAGGAATCTCTCAGTCATGTTCGGAATATTAATAACAGAAGTTCCACCTGTAGGGATTTTGTGCAGCATCAGATTTCGATAATAAATTTCCAAAGCTTGCCAACAATCCGCTCCATTCCCTCTTTGCTGTGATCCAGTTTGCTCCTTTATTTTTTTAAACATAATAAAAAATAAAAGAGGCAATTTATTGAAATTGATTTGGTTTCAATGCACACTGAGCTACTGCAGGTGTTAAATCCATTCCTGTGAACAGAACCAGTTCTGAAGTGTTTGGGAAAGTTTCTCGGTCATTCTCACTCTCTGTCTTGCCCTGTCTCCACACAGGGTCTTCCTGGGCCTCAAGGTACGATTGGACCACCTGGAGCTAAGGTAAGTCTTAACTGCGACCATTGAGTATTCCAGTCCTGATGCTGCCTGGTTGTGACTCTGAGAGTTGGAAATTTCCTGTTTCTGCCTTGAGCTGTAGATCTTGTAACGCCTTAAACTTGTCTTGTCTTGTTTTAAAGGGGCCTCAGGGTAAAGCTGGATTGCCAGGTCTGGCGGGAGCTGATGGGCCTCCAGTAAGTCAGCACCTCCTCATATTGCATACTTTACAAAGGAAACTCCTTCCTTAGCTTCATGAAACTGCAACAAATTTTCAAACCATCCATTTAAACCAGACAAATATCAAACCAAATTGTTGTTGCATGAAACCTAATGACAGAGTTAGCACCTTGCTGGCTTTGAGAATGTAAAAATCGATGTATTTTTCTCCCCAGGGTCACCCAGGCAAAGAGGGACCGTCTGGTGAGAAAGGTTCACAGGTAACATCGGAATAAAGATTCAAATCACTTTCTTTATTCGTCCCAAATTAATTTCTGCACTGACCCTAGATTTACATGGATTTATTGGCTCTAGTCTTGCTAACAATGCCTTGGTTAATCTGTATCTTTAGGGATCTTCGGGACCACAAGGTCCAATTGGATATCCAGGACCTCGAGGAGTTAAGGTACATCTGAGAAGACTTTCTCTGACTGTTATTAAGCTGCTCCAGTTTCTTTGCATCGGTCGATGTCACGGTGCTGACTGTGCTTGTTTTTGTGAAACAGGGTGCAGATGGGGTTCGTGGCCTTAAAGGAGGAAAAGGGGAAAAGGTAAACAATCTCACTATTTTAACGATTAAAACTTATTATTTTTCTTAATTTCATTTCACTTCATTTGTCATGACTTGTCTGGAGAGCAATGTAACTGGGCAAAGCAATGAAGAACAAACAAATCTGCATTTCTTTTTAAAATTCATTCTCAGGATGTAGGCGTCACTGGCCAGGCCAGCATTTATTGCCCATCCCTAATTGCCCTTGAGAAGGTGGTGGTGAGCTGCCTTCTTGAACCGCTGCAGTCCATGTGGTGTAGAATTTATTATAGCTGTTAGATACAACTGACTGTCTTACTTGGCCATTTCAGAGGGCAGTTAAGAGTTAACCACATTGCTGTGGGTCTGGAGTCACACTGTACAGAACTTTAGTTAGGCCACACTTGGAATATTGCGTGCAATTCTGGTCGCCACACTACCAGAAGGACGTGGAGGCTTTGGAGAGGGTACAGAGGAGGTTTACCAGGATGTTGCCTGGTCTGGAGGGCATTAGCTATGAAGAGAGGTTGGAAAAACACGGATTGTTTTCACTGGAACGACGGAGGTGGAGGGGCGACATGATAGAGGTTTACAAAGTTATGAGCGGCATGGACAGAGTGGATAGTCAGAAGCTTTTTCCCAGAGTGGAAGAGTCAGTTACTAGGGGACATAGGTTTAAGGTGAGAGGGGCAAAGTTTAGAGGGGATGTGCGAGGCAAGTTCTTTACACAGAGGGTGGTGAGTGCCTGGAACTTGTTGCCGGGGGAGGTGGTGGAAGCAGGTACCATAGAGACGTTTAAGAGACATCTTGACAAATACAGGAATAGGAAGGGAATAGAGGGATACGGTCCCCGGAAGTGCAGAAGGTTTTAGATTAGACAGGCATCAAGATCGGCGCAGGCTTGGAGGGCCGAATGGCCTGTTCCTGTGCTGTACTGTTCTTTGTTTGTAGGCCACACCAGGTAATGACGGCAGATTTCCTTCCCTAAAGGACATTAGTGAACTATGTGGGTTGTTATAACAATCCAGTAGTTTCACAATCATTATTACTGAGACGAGGATTTTATTTCCAGATTTAATTAATTGAATTTAAATTCCACTAGCTACTGCGGTGGGATTTGAACTCATGTCTCCAGAGCATTAGTCTAGACCTCTGGATTACTGGTCCAGTAACATTGCTACTATGCAACTCAATCCTATTGTGTACCTGTAGCACCCTTTCTCCATATCAAGTTGTTTACTGCGATGAAGTATTTTTGAAGTGTAGTTGCTGTTGTAATGTAGAAAAGGTAACAGCCAATTTGTGCACAGCAAGATCCACAAACACCAATGTGGTAATGACTAGATAATCATCTGGTTTTTAGTTAGGTTGGTTGAGGGATTAATATAGGCCCAAGGCACCAAGGAGAGCTCCCCTGCTATTAGAAAGTTAGAAATATAGAAAGATTGGCTTCGTCTGTGCCCAATTCAGCCCATCTTGTCTGTGCTGGCCGAAAAAGTTCTCCAGTCCAATCCCACTTTCCCGCTCTTGTTCCATATCTCTGTAGGTTACAGCACTTCAAGTGCATATCCAAGTGTTTTTTAAATGTGATGAGGGTTTCTGCCTCGACCACCCATTCAGGTCGTGAGATCCAGACCCCACCACCCTCTGGGTGAAATAATTACTGCTCAAATCCTCTCTAACCCTTCGACCAATTAGTTTAAAACTCTGCCCCCTGGTTACTGACCTCTCTGCGAATTAAAAAAGACCCTTCCTACCAACTCAAACTATGCCCTTCATTATTTTCTGGCAATTCCTGGTAACATCCTCATCAATCTCCTCTGAGCCCTCTCTCGTGTGATCACATCCTTCCTGTAATGCGGTGACCAGAACTGCACACAGTGCTTGAGTTGTAGCTTAACTAGTGTTGTATACATTTCCAGTACAAACTCCCAGCTCTTACATTCTAAGCCTTGCCATTTGTGCAGGAAGTGTCATCAATTGAAGCAGCTTGAGCTCCGGGTTTTGGAACTTAAGCGGCTGTTGGCAACACTGCGGTGCATTCATGAGGATGAGAGCTAGGTGGATAGAACGTTTATAGATGTGGTCAGTCCACAGTTTGAGTATGCAGGGAGAGGGGGAATGAGTGTCCACCAGACAGTCAAAAAGAATCAGGCAGGTAGTGCAGGAGACCCCTGAGTGCATCTCACTGTCCAACAGGTATTCAGTTCTGAATACTGAGGAAAGTGATGCTTCACCTGGGGAGTGCAGCCAGAGCCAAGTCCATGGCACCACAGGTGGCTCAGCTGCACAGTGGGGCACAGGGACGACTGGAAGAGCCATAGTGATAGGTGATTCAATAGTCAGGGGAACAGACAGGTGTTTCTGTGGCCACAGATGTGAATCCAGGATGGTGTGTTGCCTCCCTGGGGCCAGGGTCAAGGATGTCACTGAGCGGTTGCAGAGCATCCTGAAGTGGGAAGGTGAACAGCCAGCAGTCGTGGTCCACATCGGAACCAATGACATAGGTAGAAAGGGGGATGTGGTCTTGCAGTCAGAATTTAGGGAGCTAGGTAAGAAATTAGCAAACAGGCCTCAAAAGTAGTAATCTCCGGATTACTCTCAGTGCCACATGCAAGTGAGTATAGAAATAGAAGGATAAGATAGATGAACATAGAACATAGAACAGTAAAGCACAGTACAGGCCCTTCGGCCCACGATGTTGTGCTGACCCTTTAACCTACTCTAAGATCAAACTACCTACATACCCCTTCATTCAACTATCATCCATGTGCCTATCCAAGAGTCGCTTAAATGTCCCTAATGTATCTGCTTCTACTACCACCGCTGGCAGTGCATTCCACGCACCCACCACACTCTGTGTAAAGAACCTACCTCTGACATCTCCCCGAAACCTTCCTCCAATCACCTTAAAATTATGCCCCCTGGTGATAGCCCTTTCCGCCCTGGGAAAAAGTCTCTGACTATCCACTCTATCTATGCCTCTCATCATCTTGTACACCTCTATCAAGTCACCTCTCATCCTTCTTCGCTCCAATGAGAAAAGCCCTAGCTCCCTCAACCTTTCTTCATAAGACATGCCCTCCAGTCCAGGCAGCATCCTGGTAAATCTCCTCTGCACCCTCTCTAAAGCTTCCACATCCTTCCTATAATGAGGCGACCAGAACTGAACACAATATTCCAAGTGTGGTCTAACGAATGCGTGGCTGGAAAGATGGTGCAGGAGGAAGGGCTTCAGATTCCTGGGATATTGGGACCGGCTCTGGGGGAGATGGGACCTGTACAGGCTGGACGGGTTACACCTGAACAGAGCTGGGACTGAATTCCTTGCGGGACATTTTGCTAGTGCTGTTGGGGAGGGTTTAAACTAGTTCGGCAGGGGGATGGGGACCTCAGGGTAGACTCAGCTGGGACAAAATCAGAAATTAAAATGAAAGGAAGAAAATTAATGGATGAATCTGAAAGACAGAGGAAACAAAGGTTGGAAAATAAAAAAGAGAGTTGGCAGTGCTCAAGGGTATCTATTTCAATGCAAGGAGTACAGCAAATAAAGTAGATGAGCTGAGGGCACAGATAGACACGTGGCAGTATGATATCATAGCTATTACAGAAACATGGCTTAAGGAGGGACAGGAATGGCAGCTCAACATTCCTGGTTACAGGGTTTTCAGACACGATAGGGAGGGGGATAAGAAAAGAGGGGGAGTGGCAATTTTGGTCAAGGAAACTATTACAGCTGTGAGGAGGGATGATATGTTGGAAGGATCATCAAATGAGGCCATATGGATTGAACTAAGGAACAAAAAAGGGGTAATCACACTGCTGGGAGTGTACTATAGACCCCCAAACTGTCAGAGGGAGATAGAAGAGCAGACATGTAGGCAAATCTCTGAGAAGTGCAAGAACAATAGGGCAGTAATAGTAGGGGATTTTAATTACCCCAATATTAACTGGGATAGTTTGAGTGTGAAAGGAATTGAGGAGCAGAATTCTTGAGGTGCATTCAGGAGAACTTTTTTGCCCAGTATGTAGCAAGTCCAACAAGAGATGGTGAAGTTTTAAAGTTAATTTTGGGAAATGAAGATGGGCAGGTGGAAGGAGTGGCAGTGGGAGAGCATTTTGGTGGTAGTGATCATAATTCAGTCAGCGACTGAAACAACACGGAAGGGAGCAGTTACGGGTTATAAGTCCAGATAAATTGGCATAGAAACTGGGCGCCACGGGTTGCCTTTGTCGGTGGGAGAGGTCATCGCACCTCACTGGACAGCCACCGCCCGCCTCAAACCGGGCAGCCCCCGGTCAATAAGGTTCTGTCCCGCCACAGTCTACCTGCTTCAATGGGTGCTTGGAGCTCAGGGTCATTGCCCGAAAGGTGGACTGATACACCGCACCAAACAACATGAAAAAAGGAAAGAAGGTACCAGCCCTTCGCTTTGCAAGCTGGAACGTCAGAACTATGTGTCCTGGCCTGTTGGAAGACCTTACACAAATCAACGATTCTCGGAAGACCGCCATCATTAACAACGAGCTCAGTAGACTCAATGTGGACATTGCAGCACTTCAGGAGACTCGCCTCCCCGCGAGTGGCTCTCTAGCAGAGCAAGACTACACCTTCTTCTGGCAGGGCAGGGATCCTGAAGAACCAAGACAGCACGGAGTGGGCTTCGCCATCAGAAACTCCTTGCTCAGCATGATAGAGCCTCCCTCAAATGGCTCGGAACGCATACTGTCCATCCGACTGTTCACCGCCTCTGGTCCAGTATACCTACTCAGCATCTATGCTCCAACACTCTGCTCCTCACCTGAAGCTAAAGATCAGCTCTACGAGGAACTCCATAACATCATTAGCAGCATCCCCAACACCGAACACCTGTTCCTGCTGGGGGACTTTAATGCCAGGGTTGGGGCCGACCATGACTCATGGCCCTCCTGCCTTGGGCACTATGGCATTGGAAGGATGAATGGGAACGGGCAGAGACTGCTTGAGTTGTGTACCTATCATAACCTCTGCATCACCAACTCGTTCTTTCACACTAAACCCTGTCATCAGGTTTCATGGAGGCACCCAAGATCGCGTCGTTGGCACCAGCTAGACCTCATTGTCACAAGGCGAGCCGCCTTAAACAGTGTTCAAATCACACGCAGCTTCCACAGTGCGGACTGCAACACCGACCATTCCCTTGTGTGCAGCAAGGTGAGACGCAGACCAAAGAAGTTGCATCATTCCAAGCAGAAGGGCCACCCGCGCATCAACACGAGCAGAATTTCTCATCCACAGCTGTTACAAAAATTTCTAAATTCACTTGTAACAGCCCTTCAAAACACTCCCACAGGGGATGCTGAGACCAAGTGGGCCCACATCAGAGACGCCATCTATGAGTCAGCTTTGACCACCTACGGTAAACGTGCGAAGAGAAATGCAGACTGATTTCAATCTCATAATGAAGAGCTGGAACCTGTCATAGCCGCTAAGCGCATTGCACTGTTGAACTACAAGAAAGCCCCCAGCGATTTAACATCCGTAGCACTTAAAATAGCCAGAAGCGCTGCACAAAGAACAGCCAGGCGCTGTGCAAATGACTACTGGCAACACCTATGCAGTCGTATTCAGCTGGCCTCAGACACCGGAAACATCAGAGGAATGTATGATGGCATTAAGACAGCTTTTGGGCCAACCATCAAGAAGATCGCCCCCCTCAAATCTAAATCAGGGGACACAATCACTAACCAACGTAAACAAATGGACCGCTGGGTTGAGCACTACCTAGAACTGTACTCCAGGGAGAATGTTGTCACTGAGACTGCCCTCAATGCAGCCCAGCATCTACCAGTCATGGATGAGCTGGACGTACAGCCAACAAAATCGGAACTCAGCGGAAAAGCCCCTGGGAAGGACAGCATTACCCCTGAAATAATCAAAAGTGCCAAGCCTGCTATACTCTCAGCACTACATGAACTGCTTTGCCTGTGCTGGGACGAGGGAGCAGTACCTCAGGACATGCGCGATGACAATATCATCACCCTCTATAAAAACAAAGGTGACCGCGATGACTGCAACAACTACCGTGGAATCTCCCTGCTCAGCATAGTGGGGAAAGTCTTTGCTCGAGTCGCTCTAAACAGGCTCCAGAAGCTGGCCAAGCGCGTCTACCCTGAGGCACAGTGTGGCTTTCGTGCAGAGAGATCGACCGTTGACAAGCTGTTCTCCCTTCGTCAGATACAGGAGAAATGCCGTGAACAACAGATGCCCCTCTACATTGCTTTCATTGATCTCACCAAAGCCTTTGACCTCGTCAGCAGATGTGGTCTCTTCAGACTACTGGAAAAGATTGGATGCCCACCAAAGCTACTAAGTATCATCACCTCATTCCATGACAATATGAAAGGCACAATTCAACATGGTGGCTCCTCATCAGAGCCCTTTCCTATCCTGAGTGGCGTGAAACAGGGCTGTGTTCTCACACCCACACTTTTTGGGATTTTCTTCTCCCTGCTGCTTTCACATGCGTTCAAGTCCTCTGAAGAAGGAATTTTCCTCCACACAAGATCAGGGGGCAGGTTGTTCAACCTTGCCCGTCTAAGAGCGAAGTTCAAAGTACGGAAAGTGCTCATCAGGGAACTCCTCTTTGCTGACGATGCTGCTTTAACATCTCACACTGAAGAGTGCCTGCAGAGTCTCATCGACAGGTTTGCGGCTGCCTGCAATGAATTTGGCCTAATCATCAGCCTCAAGAAAACGAACATCATGGGGCAGGACGTCAGAAATGCTCCATCCATCAATATTGGCGACCACGCTCTGGAAGTGGTTCAAGAGTTCACCTACCTAGGCTCAACTATCACCAGTAACCTGTCTCTAGATGCAGAAATCAACAAGCGCATGGGAAAGGCTTCCACTGCTATGTCCAGACTGGCCAAGAGATTGTGGGACAATGGGGCACTGACACGGAACACAAAAGTCCGAGTGTATCAGTCCTGTGACTTCAGTACCTTGCTCTATGGCAGCAAGGCCTGGACAACGTATGTCAGCCAAGAGCGACGTCTCAATTCATTCCATCCTCGCTGCCTCCGGAGAATACTTGGCATTAGGTGGCCGGTTCGTATCTCCAACACAGAAGTCCTCGAGGCGGCTAACATCCCCAGCTTATCCACACTACTGAGTCAGCGGCGCTTGAGATGGCTTGGCCATGTGAGCCGCATGGAAGATGGCAGGATCCCCAAAGACACATTGTACAGCGAGCTTGCCACTGGTATCAGACCCACCGGCCGTCCATGTCTCTGCTTTAAAGACGTCTGCAAACGCGACATGAAATCCTGTGACATTGATCACAAGTCATGGGAGTCAGTTGCCAGCGTTCGCCAGAGCTGGCGGGCAGCCATAAAGGCGGGGCTAAAGAGTGGCGAGTCAAAGAGACTTAGCAGTTGGCAGGAAAAAAGACGGAGGCGCAAGGGGAGAGCCAACTGTGTAACAGCCCCGCAAACAAATTTCTCTGCACCACCTGTGGAAGAGTCTGTTACTCTAGAATTGGCCTTTATAGCCACTCCAGGCACTGCTTCACAAACCACTGACCACCTCCAGGCGCTTACCCATTGTCTCTCGAGATAAGGAGGCCAAAGAAGAGATCATAATTCAGTCAGTTTTAAGATAATTATTTAAAAGGCCTGAGATAGAACAGGAGTTAGAGTTCTCAATTGGGGCTAGGACAATTTTACTAAACTGAGGAGTGATATAATGTGGATAAATGTGAGATTATCCACTTTGGTGGCAAAAACAGAAAGACAGATTATTATCTAAACGGCGATAGATTGGGAAAGGGGGAGGTGCAGCGAGACCTGGGTGTTCTCGTGCACCAGTCACTGAAAGTAAGCATGCAGGTGCAGCAGGCAGTTAAGAAGGCAAATGGTATGTTGGACTTCATAGCGAAAGGATTTGAGTACAGGAGCAGGGCTGTCTTGCTGCAATTATACAAGGCCTTGGTGAGGCTGCATCTGGAATATTGTGTGCAGTTTTGGTCTCCTTATCTGAGGAAGGATGTTCTTGCTATGGAGGGAGTGCAGCGAAGGTTCACTAGACTGATTCCTGGAATGGCAGGACTGACGTAAGTTGTACCTCAGTTTAAAAAGGGAGCGAAGGATAGACTGAATAATTACAGACCAGTCAGTCTAATCTCAGTAATGGGCAAATTATTGGAATCTATTCTGAGATACAGGATAAACTGTCACTTAGAAAGGCACAGGTTAATCAAGAATAGTCAGCATGGATTTGTTAAGGGAAGATCTTGTTTGACCAACTTGATCAAATTTTTGAAGAAGTAACAAAGAAGATAGATGAGGGTAGTGCAGTTGATGTGGTCTACATGGATTTTAGCAAGGTCTTTGACAAGGCAGACTGGTTAAAAAAATAAAATCCCATGGGATCCAGGAAAATGCAGCAAGGTGGATACAAAATTGGCTCAGTGGCAGGAAACAAAGGGTAATTGTTGAAGGCTGTTTTAGCGACTGGATGGCTGTTTCCAGTGGCGTTCTGCAGGGCTCAGTACTGGGCCCCCTGCTTTTTGTGGTGTATATTAACGATTTGGGCATAAATGTAGGGGGCATGGTCAAGAAGTTTGCAGACGACACAAAGATTGGCCGTGTGGTAGATAGCGAGGAGGATAGCTGTAGGCTGCAGGAAGATATTGATGGTCTGGTCAGATGGGCAGAAAAGTGGCAAATGGAATTCAACCTGGAGAAATGTGAGGTGATGCATTTGGGGAGGTCAAACAAGGCAAAGGAATACACGATTAATGGGAAAATACTGAGATGTGTAGAGGAAATGAGGGACCTTGGAGTGAATGTCCACAGATCCCTGAAGGTAGTAGTCACCCTTTGCTTCCTGCCACTAAGTCAGTAGTGGCCATGAAATCTTGTCCATCCAGCTGCGAGGTCAGTCAGGCCTCAATGTCTTATCTGAAAGACGGCACCACTGAAGTGCAGCACTCACTCACTACTGACCCTCTGACAGTGCAGCACTCCATCAGTACTGTCCCTCCAACAGTGCAGCACTCCCTCGTACTGACCCTCTGACAGTGCAGTGCTCCCTCTGTACTGACCCTGTAACAGTGCAGCACTCTCTCGTACTGACCCTGTAACAGTGCAGCACTCTCTCGTACTGACCCTCCGACAGTGCAGCACTCCCTCGTACTGACCCTCCGACAGTGCAGTGCTCCCTCTGTACTAACCCTGTAACAGTGCAGCACTTCATCAGTACTGTCCCTCCAACAGTGCAGCACTCCCTCGTACTGACCCTCTGACAGTGCAGTGCTCCCTCTGTACTAACCCTGTAACAGTGCAGTGCTTCCTCTGTACTAACCCTGTAACAGTGCAGCTCTCCCTCGTACTGACCCTCCGACAGTGCAGTGCTCCCTCTGTACTAACCCGGTAACAGTGCAGCACTCCCTCGTACTGACCCTCCGACAGTGCAGTGCTCCCTCTGTACTAACCCTGTAACAGTGCAGCACTCTCTCGTACTGACCCTCCGACAGTGCAGTGCTCCCTCTGTACTAACCCTGTAACAGTGCAGCACTCTCTCGTACTGACCCTCCGACAGTGCAGTGCTCCCTCTGTACTAACCCTGTAACAGTGCAGCACTCCCTCGTACTGACCCTCCGACAGTGCAGTGCTCCCTCTGTACTAACCCTGTAACAGTGCAGCACTCTCTCGTACTGACCCTCCGACAGTGCAGTGCTCCCTCTGTACTAACCCTGTAACAGTGCAGCACTCTCTCGTACTGACCCTCCGAAAGCGCAGTGCTCCCTCTGTACTAACCCTGCAACATTGCAGCACTCCCTGATGGGATGTCAGCCTGGATTTTGTGCTCGAGTCTCTGGGGTGGGAGCTGAACCCACAACTTTCTATCTCAGAGGTGAGAGAGATACCTGTGACCTAAGAGTGACACATTCAGGTGAGATTTCTGGACTGATGTTAGGGCGAAGTCTGAGTCCAAGGGTAGGGACATCATATTTAATAATACGTTGTGAATTTCCCCTTTCAATGACGACATAGCAAGGGGCTTGTGCTCATCACCCTCTTGTTCAGGGATTATGTAAGTCAGGTAGACATTTAGTAGAGATATTCAAAATTATGAAGGGTTTTGCTCCAGTAAATAAGAAGTAGCCAGAGGACACAGATTGAAGGTGATTGGTAAAAGAACCAGAGGGGGAGAGGTGGAAACAAGTTTTCGTTCTGTCCCGTTCACTCTCACTCGGTTTTGCAGACACCAACTGTCATCCGTCTCCTTATCTGTTTGACCATTAGTCCAGTGTGAACCTCTACAATAGGTCCAAGCAGGCAATTCCACTATGGGAGCAGCACAAATAACAAACAGCGTCTATGTGGCATCTTTAACCAGTAAAACCTCCCAGAGTTTTTCGTGTCAACACACATCAGACAGTCACTTACACTAAGCCACATAAACCTGTTTGGAAAGGTGACCAAAAGCTTGGTCAAACAGGTAATTTTCAGGAGCATCTTAAAGGAGGAGAGAGAGGGAGAGGTTTCGGGAGGGAATTCCAGAGGTTCGGACCTAGACAGTTGAAGGCATGGCCACAGGAGTTGGGACACCTGCAGATTTTTTGGCTGCTTCAGGACAGGAATTTACCAATCAAGTTTCGGGATATGTGTGAGAATGTGAATAATATTGTTCTGAATATAGCAGCTTGAAAAGCTGTGTAAAATTTTGGCAGATGGACTGGACTGAATTGTCAACCACCCTGGCACGGACAGTTCATGCAAAGAATTCACTCCAGATGTTTGGAGGGTATAGTCCTTATCAATTAGTCTGTGGCGAAATCTCAAATTGTCTTCTGTGCGATGTGATAGTTCTCCTGCTGTAAAAGGTACTGCAATTAGTTCCATTTTTGTGCATATTTGAATGCTCTTCATGCAGGGAGACAGAGTTTAATTCAGGATACTTTAAAAGAGAGGGTCAGAGGGAAAGGAAAGTCCCTGGTAAGGTCATGATGGACAGTGCTTATCAAACATTGCAATTAAACTGTTCAGCTTCATTCCTAATGCTTAAGCAGTACTAATTATAAAATCTCACACTCTAAGTAGCTGATGGAAGTAAACAAGGCTCCCAGTACCTCAAATATCATACAGCCATTGAGTCAGTACAGCAGAGAAAGGGGCCAGTTGGCCCATTGAGTCCATGTTGGCTCTCTGTGAAGCAATCCAGTGAGTCCCACTGCCCCGTTCAATCCCCGTAGCCCTGCATGTTTATTTCTTTCAAGTGCCCATCCAATTTCCTTTTAAAATGATTGATCGTTTCCGCTTCCACCACCCTCGTAGGCAGCGAGTTCCAGGTCATTACCACTCACTGTGTAAAAAGATTCTTCCTCACATTCCCCCTGCATCTCTTCCCAAAACTTTCAATCTGTGTCCCCTAGTGCTTTTACTGGTCTAACTTATCTAAGCCTGTCATTATCTTGTACACCTCTATTAAATCTCCCCTCAATCTCCTCTGCTCCAGGGAGAACAACCCCAGCTTTTCCAACCTAACCTTGTAACTAAAATCCCCCATCCCTGGAACCATTCTGGTAAATCTCCTCTGCACCCTCTCAAGGACCCTCACATCCTTCCTGAAGTGTGGTGCCCAGAACTACATAAGAAATAGGAGCAGGCCATTCAGCCCCTCAAGCCTGTCCTGCCTTCAGTAAGATCATGGCTGATCTGCCCCAGACCTCAACTCCTCTTTCATGCCAGCTCCTCATAGCCCTCAACTCCGAGCTGAACAAAATAAGTGACAGCCATTTGCTGGTTCATTCCTCAGGGCAATGCCTTGACCAATCAGAGTCAAGCTGCCTGATTTAAATTTTAAACAAAGCTTGGCAGTTAACTGTCAGTCACTGTAAACTGGTGCATTCACCATGGCAACACCTCGACAATCAGTGTTCTCTTGTCAACCAATCAGCACTCTCTTCTCATGCAGTATAAGTTGTTTTCCCTTACATTGGTTATTCTTGCGATTGTCCTGATGAGTGCAAGATGAAAAGCTTTGACAACATGTCTCTATTTTTAGCAACACAAAGAGAATTAGATATAAAAACAGTAAATGCTGGAAACATTCAGCAGGGCTGGCAGTCTCTGTGGAGAGGGAAACAAAGTTAACAGATCCAACTTATAAGGCCAGAGCGAAGCTAATTGCTAGGGGTTTTGAAGAGCGACTGCTGAAAAAGCAATCTTATAAAGCTTTTTAGCTCTTTGACCACATATTCATGGAGTGTATCGACATAAAAGCAATGTTTCTGCAGGATGATACTTGTTAGAGAGAAGTGTTTCTGAAACTGCCCAAAGAGGCAGCAGATGTAGAAGAAATTATGGAAACTAAACAAATGTGTCTGTAGCCTGAATGATATTTCCAGGGTGTGGTATTTCTCAGTGAGAACTGTTTTGCTGAAACTGGGTTGCATTCAATTAAAAGCAGATCCCGCAATGTTTTATTGGTATCATAAAGGAAAACTTTCAGACAACTTTCATGATGCATATTCATGATTTCTTATGGGGTGGTACTGCAGAAATTTTGAGAAATATGTTATTAATAAAATTGCAGTAGAATTTAAAATGGGGAGATGGCTTGTGGCGATTTCAAATATATTATGCAAATTGGGGTTGGTGTAATTTTAAATCAAGAGTCCCATTTAGTGAATGTTACTCTTACCCCTGTTAATCATACAGATTGTCCGACTGGGTGAGACTGCTCTCACCTGGTTCCATTCTTCACATACAATAGCTTCTCTTCCTGCTCTTGCACTGTTACCTCTGGTGTCCCCCAACGATCGATCCTTGGCTCCCCCTATTTCTCGTCTGCATGCTGTCCCTCGGCTACATCCAGCCCTCAACTCCTAGCTGAACAAAATAAGTGACAGCCATTCGCTGGTTCATTCCTCAGGGATGAACCAGATACACAGCGTCAGTTTTCACATGTACGCTGACGACACTCAGCTCTATCTCACCACCACCTCTCTCAACCCCTTCACTGCTTATCTGACATCTGGCAGTGGGTAAGCAGAAATTCCCTCCAATTAAAAATTGGGAAGGCTGAATCCATTGTCTTTGGTCCCTGTTCCAAACTCCGTTCCCTAGCTACTGACTCCGTCCCTCTCCCTGGCAACTGTCTGAGGCGCAACCAGTCTGTTTGCAACTTTGGTGTCATATGTGACCCCAAGATGAGCTTCCAGCCTCATGTCCACGCCATCACTAAGACCGCCTACTTCCACCTCCTTAACATCACCTGACTTTGCTCCTGCTTCAGCTGATCTGCTGCTGAAATCCTCATTCATGTCTTAACTATTCCAATGTTCTCCTGGCTGGTCTCCCACATGCTACCCTCCAGAAATTTGGCATCATCCAAAACTCTGCTGCCCGTGTCCCGTCTCACATCAGGTCCAGTTCACCCAGCACCCCCCTGTCCCAGCAACCCCCTGTCCCAGCAACCCCCTGTGTTCACTGACCTACACTGGCTCCCGGTCAAGCTATGCCTTGATTTAAAAATTCTCATCCTTGTTTTCAAATCCCTCCATGGCCTCGCCCCTCCCTATCTCTGTAATCTCCTCCGGCCCCACAACCCTCCGAGATCTCTGAGCTCCTCTAATTCCGACCTCTTGAGCATTCCTGATTTTAATCACTCCACCATTGGCGGCTGTGCATTCAGCTGCCTGGGCCCTAGGCTCTGGAATTCCCTCCCTAAACCTCTCCGACTCTCTACTTCTCTCTCCTCCTTTAAGACACTCCATAAAACCTCCCTCTTTGCACATGTTCGAATATTTCTTTGTTACTCAATGCCTAATTTTGTTTTATAATGCTCCTGTGAAGCACCGTGGGATGTTTCATTACGTTAAAGACGCTATATAAATACAAGTTGTTGTTACCACAGAACGATGATATCTATCTAAAGACGAGACAGAGCAATCGCAAAGTTTGATTGGTCAGTTGAACTGGTTGTGCACTCAGACAGGATCACATGCTAGTTTTGATGTATTGGACTTTCGTAATACAATGAAACAACCTCAAGTCGAGAATGTTTTAAGGGCAAGTAAAACATTAAAAAAATTAAATCTGGAGAAATGCATCCAATCCATCCTTCAGTGACCCAAAGAACATGAAATGAGTCATTTTTAACAATGCTTCACACATTAATCTTCCAGATGGGTATTCAAGTGCAGCTGGTTTTTTCATATTTCTGTTGGGTGAAAATGGGAAATGTTGTCCTTCAGATTTGGAAACTAAGAAAATAAAAATGGTTAACAAAAGTATTTTAGCTGCTGAAACAATGGGTGTCATGAAGCAGTGGATATGGGATTCCATTTGTCAAATATTTTAAGTGAGGTTCTGTACAAAGCGTGTACTGAAGATAGTGTACCCTTTGAATGTTATGTAGATAATTGCTCATTTTGGGATAATGTAAACTCTACAGAAAGAATAATTGAGAAAAGGTTATGGATTGGCCTTGCTGGCTTGAAACAATGCTGGAGAGAAAGGAAATCTCAAACATTAAAGAATGGATGCAAGTCATCAACTGTCTGATTGTTTTACAAAAAGAAAAACATGTACAAAGAAATTGTTAGAGGTCCCAGAGGAGGGGAATCTTGCAATGTAATGCTTTAGACACATAGAAAATAGGAGCAGGAGTAGGCCATTCGGCCCTTCGAGTTTGCTCCCCCATTCATTATGATCATGGCTGATCATCCAACTCAGTAATCTGTTCCTGTTTTCTCCCCATACCCTTTGATCTCTTTAGACCCAAGAGCTATATCTAAATCCTTCTTGAAAACATACAATGTTTTGGCCTCAACTGCTTTCTGTGGTAGCGAATTCCACAGGCTCACCACTCTCTGGGTGAAGAAATTTCTCCTCATCTCAGTCCTGAAAGGTTTACCCCATATCCTTAGACTATGACCCCTGGTTTTGGACTCCCCCACCATCGGGAACATCCTTCCTGCATCTACCCTGTCAAGTCCTGTTAGAATTTCATAGGTTTCTATGAGATCCCCACCTCACTCTTCTGAACTCCAGTGAATATAATCCTAACCGACTCAATCTCTCCTCATACGTCAGTCCTGCCATCCCAGGAATCAGTCTGGTAAACATTCGCTGCACTCCCTCTATAGCAAAAACATCCTTACTCAGAGAAGGAGACCAAAACTGCACACAATATTCCAGGTGTGGCCTCACCAAGGCCCTGTATAATTGCAGCAAGACATCCCTGCTCCTGTACTTGAATCCTCTCACTATGAAGGCCAACATACCATTTGCCTTTTTTACTGCCTGTTGCACCTGCATGCTTACCTTCAGCGACTGGTGTACGAGAACATCCAGCTCTCGCAACATATTCCCCTCTCTCAGTTTATAGCCATTCAGATAATCTGCCTTCCTGTTTTTGCTACCAAAGTGGATAACTTCACATTTATCCACATTATACTGCATCTGCCATGCATTCGCCCACTCACTCAACTTGTCCAAA
This sequence comes from Heterodontus francisci, assembly GCF_036365525.1. Classification (NCBI taxonomy): domain Eukaryota; kingdom Metazoa; phylum Chordata; class Chondrichthyes; order Heterodontiformes; family Heterodontidae; genus Heterodontus; species Heterodontus francisci. The sequence goes on along the minus strand of NC_090378.1, from coordinate 1,360,850 downwards.
TCACCCTGAAGACTCTCTGCATCCTCCTCACAACTCACCCTCCCACCCAGTTTTGTGTCATCTGCAAACTTGGAGATATTACATTTAGTTCCCTCATCTAAATTATTAATATATATTGTGAATAGCTGGGGTCCTAGCACCGATCCCTGCGGTACCCCACTAGTCACTGCCTGCCATTCGGAAAAAGACCCATTTATCCCTACTCTTTGCCTTCATCGGCTGAGGCATTGAGTGCAAGTGTTGGGACGTCATGTTACAGTTGTACATAACGTTGGTTAGGCCGCATTTGGAGCACTGTGTGCAGTTCTGGTCGCCACACTACAGGAAAGATGTGATTAAGCTCGAGAGGGTGCAGAAAAGTTTCACAAGGATGTTGCCTAGTTTGGAGGGCTTGAGTTATAAAGAGAGATTGGATTGGCTGGGTCTGTTTTCCCTGGAGTGAAGGAGGCTGAGAGGGGACATGATAGAGGTATATGAAATTATGAGAGGCATAGATAGGGTAGATAGCCAGAGTCTGTTTCCCATGGTAGGTGTGACTAAAACTAGAGGGCATAGATTTAAGGTGAGAAGGAGGATGTTTAAAGGGGATCAAAGGGGTAAATTTTTCACACAAAGAATAGTGGGTATCTGGAATGAGCTGCCTGAGGAGGTGGTGGAGGCAGGAACAGTAGCAACATTTAAGAGGCATCTGGACAGGTACTTGAATGAGCAAGGCATAGAGGGATATGGAATTAATGCAGGCAGGTGGGATTAGTATAGATAGGCATTATGGTCGGCATGGACGCGGTGGGCCAAACGGCCTGTTTCTATGCTGTACGACTCTATGACTTTGTTTCCTGTCTGCCAACCAATTTTCTATCCATCACAATACACTACCCCCAATCCCACGCGCTTTAATTTTACACGCTAATCTCTTATGTGGGACTTTGTCGAAAGCCTTCTGAAAGTCCAAATAAACCACATCCACTGGCTCCCCCTCATCAACTCTACTAGTTGCATCCTCGAAGAATTCTAGTAGATTTGTCCAGCATGATTTCCCTTTCGTAAATCCATGCTGACTCTGTCCGATTCTACCACTGTTCTCCAAGTGCTCTGCTGCAAAATCTTTGATAATGGACCCTAGAATTTTCCCCACTACCGACATCAGGCTGACTGGTCTATAATTCCCTGCTTTCTCTCTGCCTCCCTTTTTAAATAGTGAGGTTACATTAGCTACCCTCTAATCTGTAGGAACTGTTCCAGAGTCTATAGAATCTTGGAAGATGACCACCAATTCATCCACTATTTCTAGGGCCACTTCCTTAAGTACTCTGGGATGTAGATTATCAGGCCCTGGGGATTTATCGGCCTTCAGTCCCATCAATTTCCCCAACACCATTTCTCTACTAATACTGATTTCCTTCAGTTCCTCCCTCTCACTAAGCCCTGTGTTCCCCAACATTTCTGGTATGATATTTGTGTTCTCCTTTGTGAAGACAGAACCAAAGTATGCATTTAGTTGGTCAGCCATTTCTTTGTTCCCCATAATAAATTTCCCTGTTTCTGACTGTAGGGGATCTACATTTGTCTTCACCAATCTTTTTCTCTTCACATCCCTATAGAAACTTTTACAGTCAGTGTTTATGTTCCCCGCAAGCTTGCTCTCGTACTCTATTTTCCCCTTCTTAATCAATCCCTTGGTCCTCCTTTGCTGAATTCTAAACTGCTCCCAATCCTCAGGTCGGTTGTTTTTTTCTGGCAGATTTATATACCTCTTCCTTGGATCTAATGCTATCTCTACTTTCCCTTGTAAGCCATGGTTTGGCTACCTTCCCCGTTTTACTTCTGTGCCAGACAGGAATAAACAATTGTTGCAGTTCATCCATGCGCTCTTTAAATGTTTGCCATTGCCTATCCACTGTCATCCCTTTAAGTAACGTTTCCCAATCCGTCATGGCCAACCTGCGTCTCATACCTTCGTAATTTTCTTCATTAAGATTCAGGACCCTAGTCTCAGAATCAACTACGTCACTCTCCATCTTGATGAAGAATTCTATCATATTATGGTCGCTCATCCCCAAGGGGTCTCACACAACTAGATTGTCAATTATTCCTCTCTCATTACACAATACCCAGTCTAGGATGGCCTGTTCTCCATTTGGTTCCTGAACGTATTGGTCCAGAAAACCCGTATACACTCCAAGGATTCCTCCTCTACGGTATTGTGACTAATTTGATTTGCCCAATCTATATGCAGATTAAACTCACCCATAATTGTAGATGTTCCTTTATCGCATGTGTCTCTAATTTCCTGTTTAATGCCATTCCCAACATCACCACTACAGTTTGGGGGTCTATATACAACCCCCACTAATGTTTTTTGCCCGTTAGTGTTTCTCAGCTCTACCCATACAGATTCCACATTGTCAGAGCCAATATCCTTCCTCACTATTGTGTTAATTTCCTCTTTAACCAACAATGTAACTCCACTGCCTTTTGCTTTTTGTCTGTCCTTCCTAAATACTGAATATCCCTGATGTTCATTTCCCATCCCTGGTCACCTTCCGTCATCCCAACTATATCATATTCGTTTACATCTATTTGCGCAATTAATTCATCCACTTTATTGCGAATTCTTCGCGCGTTAAGGCACAAAGCCTTAATGCTTGTCTTTTTAACATTACTTGGCCCCTTCCCACTATTTTTTACTGTGGCCCTGTTTGATTCTGGCCCTTATTTCTCTGCCTATCACTTTTCTTATTCCCCTTACTGTCTTTTGTTCTTGTCTTTGATTCCCCCTCCTCTGACTCCTTGCAAAGGTTCCCATCCCCCTGCCATTTTAGTTTAAACCCTCCCCAACCACTCTCACAAATACTCCCCCGAGGACATCAGTCCTGGTCCTGCCCAGGTGTAATCCAGTTTGTACTGGTCCCACCTCCCCCAGAACCGGTCCCAATGTCCCAGGAATCTAAAACCCTCCCCCTCCCACCATCTCTTCAGCCATGTATTCACCCGATATATCCTGATATTTCTACTCTGACGAGCACGTGGCACTGGTAGTAATCCTGAGATCACTACCCTTGAGGTCCTGCTTTTCATCTTGCTTCCTAGCTCCCTATATTCTGCTTTTAGGACCTCATCCCTTTTTTTATCTATGTCGTTTGTACCAACGTATACCACGACCACTGGCTGTTCACCCTCCCCCTTCAGAATGTCCTGTAACTGCTCTGAGACATCCTTGACCCTAGCACCAGGGAGGCAACATACCATCCTGGAGTCTTGTTTGTGGCCATAAAAACGCCTATCTATTCCCCTTACAATTGAATCCTCTATAACTATTGCATTCCCACACTTTTTACTCCTCCCCTGTGCAGCAGAGCCAACCGTGGTGCAACAAATTGGGCTGTTGCTGCTTTCCCCTGAGAGGCCATTCCCCCCAACAGTATCCAAAGCAGTTTATCTGTTTTGCAGGGGAATAGCCACAGGAGATTCCTGAACTGCCTGCCTAGTCCTCTTGCTCTGCCTGGTGGTCACCCATTCCCCTCCTGCCTGTCTGAGCCTGCGGTGTGACCACCTCTCTATACATGCTATCCACGATACTCTCCACCTCGCGGATGCTCCACAGTGTCCCCAGCTGCCGCTCCAGCTCTGAAACCCAGGTTTCCAGGAGCTGCAGCTGGAGACATTTCCTGCACACATGCTGATCCCGGGCACTGGAAATGTTCCCGGCTTCTGACATGGAGCACGAGGAGCACACCACGGCTTTGAGCTCTCCTGCCATGACTTAACCCTTTAAATTAAACCTTTTGGAAGATTTTTATGTTAAATCATATCGGTTACTCTAGGGCCCTTCTTCCCTGGTTCTCATTACTACAGAACTCCTTAAAAAAAACACTACTTACTTTATATGAAATAAACTGTAAACCTTTCTTCTATTAGATACTTACCCAGCTATTTAGAGCTATTCCCTAACAGTAGTGACTCACTGACCAATCACCTTGCAGCTTTCCTGTAACATCACTGTTGGCTTTTTTTTTCAAAACTCCGTACTTTGTCCAGACTGTGGAGGTGTTTGATTTTTGTTGACTTTTTGGTTGTGTTTACAAAATCTATTTTTTCATTTTCATTTAAAGAGGAGTAGATCTGTTCATTGCATATTAATTGGTTGTTTAATTCTATTCATATGGAGGGTATTGGGGAGTGCTGTGCTTGTGTGTATATATATATATATATAGGAGCAGACTGATCGAGGGCTGGCTGTTCAAAGTACACAATATGTCATGTTTATCTCTACAAATAAAAGCGACTAAGTGAATAGTGACTTCACTTTGGTGTTCTATCCTTCACTGCCTGGCTATCCCAGTTTTAACATTGGCCAGCGAGCACGGGGTGAATGGGACCTGGTGTGGGATCGGATATGGGCAGCAGAGTTTTGGAATAGTCGAGTTTACTTGTATTCATGAACACTTGCTTCCAGCAGCCTGTGGGTGGTGATCAGGAGCAGGGAGCAGGACTAATTTCCCTCTTCCTGATCCGCAGATTTTCAGAAGAGGAAGTTCCATATTTCTGTTATTATTTGTGTGAAAACACTGCTTCTGATGGTTTTGTGTTTCAGATGAGACATTCTGTCCTCACACATTTATATAAAAGATCCAACAGTCACTCTTTGAAGGAAAGCAGGGGAGTTCTCCCTGGTGTCCTGGCCAAAGTTTATCCCTGAACCAATATCATTAAAAACAGATAATCTGCTCATTATCACATTGCTGTTTGTGGGAACTTGCTGTGCGCAAATTGCTTGCCATGCAACTTATATTACCACACTGACTACATTTCAAGATAGTACGTCATTGGCTACAAAATGCTTTGGGATGTCCTGAGGTGGTGAAAGGTGCTATAGCAATGCAAGTTCTTTCTCTCAGTATTAAATGCAATGAGCTCATTTCCTATCTGGAATAAATTGAATCTCTCAGATAATGTGTTTGATCAGAATAGTTAACAGCTTATTTGTAAAATTTACACCATACTGCGAGTTGAACTTTCACGATAAAATGAGATTTTCTATGATTTGTGTAGTCAGGCTCCTTAAAGTAGATTCTTTGTGAAGCTGTGCAACACTCTAGTCTCTGTTTAATACCAGACACATGCAGCTTTTTACTGAATTAATGTTTGTTGGGTTTTACATCCCACCCTCTGAAAATAATTAACTTCTGATGCTAACATCAACTATTTAAAACTCTCTCTCTCTGTCTCCTTGTTTGATAATGTCCTCTGATGATTGAAATCAAGTCTCTCTCTCTTTCAGGGTGAAGATGGTTTTCCCGGTTTTAAAGGTGATATGGGACTTAAAGGAGAAAGGGTAAGGGTTTTTTTTCAGCTTCTCTGTCTGCACATATGATGTGTTCCCATATCATGCTGAGATGGTAGTGACGGATTCTGTCGCTAAAAACAAACAGACAATCCTGCGTCTCTCAGTCTGTTCACAACACCTTTCATTGAACCAACACTGTCACTTGTACAATGAAATCTCCCCTGTCTTAATCGATTATTACACTTTTCACACTCGGCGTATGATATTCCGTCTTCCATTTTATCCATTTGAGTTTAAATTTTTTGCCTCTGCTGATCATCTATTACCAACTGAGACTGAAATTCTCCAAGTGCAGAATAGCAGGAAGGCCGTTCCAGCAGCTGATACATTTGGGTGGCACAGTGGTTAGCACCGCAGCCTCACAGCTCCAGCGACCCAGGTTCAGTTCTGGGTATTGCATGTGTGGAGTTTGCAAGTGTCTTTAAAGAAGAACAGTTCAGAAATGAGTTTCACTGTTAAACTGTCACTGGAAAGCTTCCAGAGTTTATTCCATCCTTTATGATTTATTTTGTTTCTCTTTCTCCACCATGTCAATGGGGAATAACAGACTGGAGAAGCTGGGATTGTTCAGCTTAGAGCAGAGAAGGTTAAGGGGAAATTTAATAGCGGTGTATAAAATCACGAGGCATATTGATACAGTAAATAAGGAGAAACTGTTTCCAGTGACAGGAGGGTCAGTAACCAGAGGACACAGATTGAAGGTAATTGGTAAAAGAACCAGAGGGGGAGATGAGGAGAATTTCCTTTACGCAGCGAGTTGTTGTGATCTGGAACGCACTGCCTGAAAGGGCGGTGGAAGCAGATTCAATAATAACTTTCAAAAGGGATTTGGATAAAAACTTGAAAAGGAAAATAATTGCAGGGCTGTGGGGAAAGAGCAGGGGAGTGGGACTAATTGAATAGCTCTTTCGAGGAGCTGGCACAGGCACGATGGGCCGAATGGCCTCCTTCTGTGCTGTGTAATTCTGTGAGGATGTGGGCTCTTACAGGCTGAGTTAAAATTCTTTGAAAAGATTAATTTTTGATAGTTGACAGAGAAAAAGTGGAAGTCTGTGTGTATTGTAATCCTGACTCTGTTTGATCATCTGCCACAGGGTGAAACCGGACTGCTGGGGCCACGTGGTGAGGATGGACCCGAGGGTCCGAAAGGTCGTGCTGGCCCTCCAGGAGATGCTGGATCACCTGGATCTGCTGGCGAGAAGGTCAGTAGCTGAGCAGCGGGCAGAGAAATTGGATCATGAGCAGCAAAGGGGAGACCGTGGCAGAGTGGTAATGTCACTGCACTGGTAATCCAGAGACCCAGGCTAATACCCTGGGGACACTGGTTCAAATCCCACCACAACAGCTGGTAGAATTCAAAAATTCAATTAATTAATAAAATTCAATTAATTAATAAAAATCTAGAATTGAAAGCTGGTCTCAGTAATGGTGTCATGAACATATCGTCGATTGTTGTAAAAACCCATCTGGTTCACTAATGTCCTTTGGGGAAGGAAATCTGCTGTCCTTACCTGGTCTGGCCGACACGTGACTCCAGACCCACAGCAATGTGGTTGTCTCTTACATGCCCTCTGAAATGGCCTAACGAGACATTCAGTTGTCAAAGGCAATTAGGGATAGGCAACAAAAACTGACCTTGCCAGCAACGCCCGCATCCCAGGAAACAAAACTGGGCCCTGGTCTTACTGAGGAAAGCGAGATGGTTGATTCTAAATGAACTGGACAATGTCGGCCGTGACCAGCTGTCTCACCTTGTCCAGAACAGTAGAACCAGACGACACGGCCTGAGCTTGAAGGGGAAAATTCAAAACTCATCTGGGGAAACAATATTTCAGGGAGCGAGTGGTCAATCTGGGGAACAGGTTCTCGAGGGAGATGGTGGAAGCTGTTACTATTGATTCATTCAAATGCTGGAGTCATTTAAAGTTTGGTTGGCAGCAACGTCACATCCTGAGACTGTAACGACCGAGGTGGGAGGTGTGCACTGTTAATTCAGTCCCACTTCTCCACAGGTCACAACATATATTTACATTTTTTCCCACTTATCGATCTTTGGCCTCCTTATCTCGAGAGACAATGGGTAAGCGCCTGGAGGTGGTCAGTGGTTTGTGGAGCAGCACCTGGAGTGGCTATAAAGGCCAATTCTAGAGTGACAGACTCTTCACAGGCGCTGCAGAAAAATTTGATTGTCGGGGCTGTTACTCAGTTGGCTCTTCCCTTGCGCCTCTGTCTTTTTTCCTGCCAACTGCTAAGTCTCTTCGACTCACCACACTTTAGCCGCGCCTTTATGGCTGCCCGCCAGCTCTGGCGATCACTGGCAACTGACTCCCATGACTTGTGATCAATGTCACAGGACTTCATGTCGCGTTTGCAGACGTCTTTAAAGCGGAGACATGGACGGCCGGTGGGTCTGATACCAGTGGCGAACTCGCTATACAATGTATCTTTGGGGATCTTGTCATCTTCCATGTGGCTCACATGGCCAAGAGGGGGGTTTTGACACTTGGGCAACTCTCAACCTCCATACATTCGCCCAGGCATGCGCCATGGAGAGGTCACTCCATAGTCGCCTCACAGCGACTGAAACAACACGGAAGGCAGCAGTTACTTACCGATACGGTCAATCATAGACTCTATTTTTATCCCAGAATAAAATACACCAACCAGGTTTCTTTAATAAACAACAAAATTATCAGTTTATTATAAAACTATTCTTAACCAGTAATGAAGATCAAAATATAAAAGTTCACTTTTTAACCTTAGCTCCTCACACACACCCACACACATATATACTGGTTAACCAAAAAAATAGAGATTTACTCTTTAGAGCTCTACAACAAAAAAAAATATGTTGTCCAGAATTCCAGAATACTTGCTAATACTTGAAGAAAAAAGAGAAGATATGAAAAGATGTCAGAAGTCCTTTTTGGTTTGACGTCTCAAAAACATATAGATGGCTGTCACTGGGATCTTCTTAGAATGGTTCTTGATAGGTGACATTGAAGATCAGTTTGGGCAGACTTTCCAGGGAAAATGTGGTATCAGGGGTTTCAGGCAGTTTCTTACGCTCGCTTCTCAGCTTCTCAAGAGATGGAAAACTGACAGGCTTTTTCAAATTGCTGGAACAGACTGAGGTGGGGTTTTACGTCCTTGGCAAGTTTTGTCCAACTGTCTTTTCAAACCATTGTCCATATGCCAACTCACTGTCCAAAGTGAAACCAAAAACAATGTCAGGAGTCAAGCCTCCTTATCCCTATAAATCTTGACCTGTCACTTCTCTGCAAACATCTTCCCCAAATCAAAAACAACTCCTGCTGGGTAATTATTTGAAGACAGGTACCTTCCAGTAACTGTTTACAATCCAGATCTCTCAGTGACCCTTGTAAAAAAAAAAATCTGTGGACTCCTTTTCAGTTTAAACCCACAAATCTTCAAAATTTAACAAAAAAAAAGAAATAATTCATAACCCTTGGAAGAATTAAACACCATTTTTAAATGTGTTTCATTACAAAGTGTGAAAAAAGATAAAAAGTTGTAAAACACATTTTCACACATTACTCTTTACCTCACACTCTATACTTGTAGTTAATACAGTTCTACTTTGTACCATCTTTGCACTCTGATAACTCAAAGCAAAGTTAGATTCTAGATAAAACTTCTGCAGTTACATTATTTTTGCCCGCAATGTGGATAATCTTTAAGTGATAAGGTTGCAATAGTAAACTACACTGTCCACTCTGTCAATGCAGTCTTCCAAGTGAGGAATTGGGTAGGAGTCTGCCTTCTAATACTACTGGCAAACTCCAGCTGCTTTGGTTAAGTTCAATTAAGTTGTTTTCCAGCGTGTATTGAATTTCTGCTTTTACCTGGTCCTGTTTCTCTGGACTTAAGCGATAAGGATGCTGTTTTATAGGAGAGGGTTCTCCTACATCCACATCATGTGTGGCGAAGGTTGTACATCCTGACCTATCCCGACAGACTCCTATAAATGCTGTGAGTAGCCTTGTTAGGTCTTCTCATTGTTCTGCATCTAAATATGAAAGCACAGTGTCCAATCTCCCAAACAATTCAGTATTAGCTAACTGGATAGTAGGAGGTTCAATTTGAGAATTGTCTAGGCCTCCTTCTGCCTTATCCTCACTATCCCTTTCATCCTTCACTGTCCCTACTACCTGACATACATGTGCTTGTTTATTCTCCTCCCAGTGATAATATTGTTTTAACATATTGATATGACAAAGCTGATTCTTTGTCCGGTGATCTGGGCTGTCTATCAAATAATTTACTTCACCAATTTTCTTGACCACTTTATATGGACCACTGAACCGTGCTTTCACAGGTTCACCCAGTAAAGGCAGGAATACGAACACTTCATCCACTGGTTAAAATGTTCGGGTCTTAACATGCTTGTCTGCCCATTTTTTCATAGTTGTTTGGGAAGCTTTAAGCTGTTCCTGAGCCACTTTGCAAACTCTCATGAGCCGTTCCCAGAGCATGGATACATAATCTAACACAAGATTTGTTTCTCTGTTCTAAAAACCTTTCTTTAATTAGTTTTAGAGGACCTCTTATCTCATGTCCATAAACTCATTCAAAAAGCCTAAAACTGGTAGATTCATTAGGTGAATCCCTCATGACAAACAAAAGAAATTAGAATAATTAAAATCATAGAAAGTTTAAGACACAGAGGCCACTCGGTCCATCGTGTCTGTGCCAGCCTATTCTAATGCCACCTTCCAGCATTTGGTCCATATCCTTGCAGTTTATGGCACTTTAGGTGCATGAGTTGAGGGTCTCTGCCTCAACTACCCTTTCAGGCAGTGAGTTCCAGACCGTCACCACCCTCTGGGTGAAATGTTTTGCTCATCTCCTCTCTAATTTTTCTATCAATCACTTTAAATCTATGCCCCCTCGTCACTGACCTCTCTGCTAAGGTGAATAGACCCTTCACCTCCTCTCTATCCAGGCCCCTCAAAGCTTTGGACATTTCAATCAGATCTCCCCTCAGCCTTCTCTGTTCCAAGCAGAACAACCCCAGCCTATCCAATCTTTCCTCATAGCTGCATTTTTCCAGTCCTGGCAACATCCTCGTAAATCTCCTCTGTACCCTCTCTAGTGCAATTATATCCTTTCTGTAATGAGGTGACCAGAACTGCACACAATACTCAAGTTGTGGCCTAACCAATGAGTTATACAGTTCCAGAATAACCTCCCTGCTCTTATATTCTATACCTCGGCTAAAAAAGAAAAGGATTCCATATGCTTCCTTAACCACCTTATCGACCTGCCCTGCCACCTTCAGGGATCTGTGGACATTCACTCCAAGGTCTCTCACGTCCTCAACACTTCTCAGTATTTTCCCATTAAACGTGTATTCCTTTGCCTTGCTTGACCTCCCCAAATGCATCACCTCACACTTCTCCAGGTTGAATTCCGTTTGTCACTTTTCTGCCCATCTGACCAGACCATCAATATCTTCCTGCAGCCTACAGCTATCCTCCTCACTATCAACCACACGGCCAATCTTTATGTCGTCTGCAAACTTCTTGATCATGACCCCTACATTTACATCCAAATCATTAATATACACCACAAAAAACAGGGGCCCAGTACTGAGCCCTGCAAAACGCCACTGGAAACAGCCCTCCAGTCGCTAAAGCACCAATCAACAATTACCCTTTGTTTCCTGCCACTGAGCCAATTTTGTATCCACCTTGATGCATTTCCCTGGATCCCATGGGATTTTTTATCAACCAGTCTGCCATGTGGGACCTTGTCAAAAGCCTTGCTAAAATCCATGTAGACCACATCAACTGCACTACCCTCATCTATCTTCCTTGTTACTTCTTCAAAGAATTCAATCAAGTTGGCTAAACAAGATCTTCCCTTAACAAATCCATGCTGACTATCCTTGATTAACCTGTGTCTTTCTACGTGACAGTTTATCCTGTCTCTTAGAATAGATTCCAATAATTTGCCCACTACTGAGGTTAGACTGACTGACCTGTAATTATTCGATCTATCCTTCGCTCCCTTTTTAAACTGAGGTACAATTTTAGCAATTCTCCAATCCTCCAGCACCAACACCTGTATCCAGTGAGGACTGGAAAATGATGGTCAGACCCTCTGCTATTTCCTCTCTTGCTTCTTTTAACAACCTAGGATACATTTCATCTGGCCCTGGGGATTTATCAACTTTCAATGAATACTTCCTTACTCCTTATGGTTATCAAATCCAATACTTTACACTCTTCCCCCTTAACTACAATATCTGCATGATCCCCCTCTTTTGTGAAGACAGATGCAAAGTATTCATTAAGAACCATATCAACATCTTCCGCTCCTACACATAGGTTACCTTTTTGTTTTTTTATAGGCCCTACTCTCTCCTTAGTTATCCTCTTACTCTTAATGTATTGATAAAACATCTTTGGGTTCACCTTGATTTTGCTTGCCAATATTCTTTCATGCCCTCTCTTTGCTTTCCTAATTTCCTTTTTGATTTCATCCCTCCCCTTTCTATACTCCCCTCGGCTTTCTGTAGTATTGAGTTCTTGGTGTCAGACATGGGATACTATGGGAAGCAAGGGAGCAGATTGTTGGGGCCCTGGCAGAGATTTTTTTTATCATCACTAGCCACGGGTGAGGTACCGGAAGACTGGAGGATAGCTAATGTGCCTTTATTTAAGAAGCGCATCAGGAATGAGCCAGGGAACTACAGGCCGGTGAGCCTTACATTAGTGGTGGGAAAGTTATTGGAAGGGATTCTGAGAGACAGGGTTTATATGCATCTGGAAAACCTGGTCTGATTAGGGATAGTCAGCATGGCTTTGTGCGTGGGAAATCATGTCTCACGAATTTGATTGAATTTTTCGAGGAGGTGACCAAGAGGATTGACGAGGGCAGGGCGATGGACATTGTCTACATGGACTTTAGCAAGTCCTTTGACAAGGTCCTGCATGGTAGGCTGGTCCAGAAGGTTCGAACACATGGGATCCAGGGTGAGCGAGCAAATTGGATACAAAATTGGCTTGGTGATAGGAGGCAGAGGGTGGTAGTGGAGGGTTGTTTTTCAGATTGGAGGCTGGGTGACCAGTGGTGTGCTGCAGGGATTGGTGCTGGGCCCTCTGTTGTTTGTCATATATATTAATGACTTGGATGTGAATGTAGGGGGCATGATTAGTAAGTTTGCAGATGACACCAAAATTGGTGGTATAGTGGACAGTGAAGAAGGTTGTCTAAGGTTACAACAGGATATAGATCAACTGGGAAAGTGGGCAAGGGATTGGCAAATGGAATTTAACACAGACAAGTGTGAAGTGATGCATTTTGGGAAGTTAAACCAGGGCAGGACATATACAGTGAATGGCTGGGCCCTGGAGAGTGTTCTTGAACAGAGAGACCTTGGGGTGTAAGTACATAGTTCCCTGAAAGTGGCAACACAGGTAGACAGGGTGGTGAAGAAGGCGTATGGCATGCTTGCCTTCATCTACCGAGGCATTGAGTACAAGAGTTGGGACGTCATGTTACAGTTGTACATAACGTTGGTTAGGCCGCATTTGGAGTACTGTGTGCAGTTCTGGTCACCCGCACTACAGGAAAGATGTGATTAAGCTAGAGAGGATGCAGAAAAGATTCACAAGGATGTTGCCTGGTTTGGAGGGCTTGAGTTATTGAGAGATTGGATAGGCTGGGTCTGTTTTCCCTGGAGTGAAGGAGGCTGAGAGGGGACATGATGGAGGTATATAAAATGATGAGAGGCATAGATAGGGTAGATAGCCAGAGTCTGTTTCCCATGGTAGGGGTGACTAAAACTAGAGGGCATAGATTTAAGGTGAGAGGGAGGAGGTTTAAAGGGGATCAAAGGGGTAAATTTTTCACACAAAGAATAGTGGGTATCTGGAATGAGCTGCCTGAGGAGGTGGTGGAGGCAGGAACAGTAGCAACATTTAAGAGGCATCTGGAGAGGTACTTGAATGAGCAAGGCATAGAGGGATATGGAATTAATGCAGGCAGGTGGGATTAGTATAGATAGGCATTATGGTCGACATGGACGCGGTGGGCCGAAGGGCCTGTTTCTATGCTGTATGACTCTATGACTCTATAAGCTTTCCTATTCTGTCTAATCTTACCCTGTAGGCTCCTTGACATCCATGGGGCTCTAGATTTTGCCGCCTCACCCTTTTTTTTGTGGGAACATGTTTATTCTGAATCCCTTGAATCTCTTCTTTGAATACCTCCCATTGCTCTGATACTGATTTACCTTCAGTAGCTTTTTCCAGTCCACTTTCACTTAATCACTCCTCAGTTTAGTAAAATTCTAGCCCTTTATCTGAAGAAGGGTCACTGACCTGAAACATTAACTCTGTTTCTCTCTCCACAGATGCTGCCAGACCTGCTGAGTATTTCCAGCACTTTCTGTTCTCATTACATTAAAACACTGCCTGGTTACACTAGTTCGTGGAAGCATTTGTGTTTGCCATTATGCAAATGAGTTTGAGCAAGAGCTAAAAAAAAAAATCTTCTGAAAACGGGTGTAATTTTGGGCCAAAATTGTTGATTGTGCTCAAAGTGGAAACTCCAGCTGCTTTGACTTTAAGAAAGTTCCTGGGATTGATCTGGTGTCTGATCTCAGCTTCAGTGAGTGTTTGTGTCGGCTTCAGGGAGTCCAGACTCGGCTTTGTTTTTTGACTCCTTGTCAATCTTCTTTAATCCTGAGCAGAGATTGGTGAAAGCTGAATTTGGTAAATCCCAGGGCCAGTTTCTCAGTAATATAAAAGCAAAATACTGCGGATGCTGGAAATCTGAAATAAAAATAAAAAATGCTGGAATCACTCAGCAGGTCTGGCAGCATCTGTGGAAAGAGAAGCAGAGTTAACGTTTCGGGTCAGTGACCCTTCTTCGGAACTGGCAAATATTAGAAATGTCAAGGTTATAAGCAAGTGAGGTGGGGGTGGGACAAGAGATAACAAAGGAGAAGGTGTAGATTGGACCAGGCCACATAGCTGACCAAGAGGTCATGGAGTAAAGGCAAACAACACACTATTAACATATTGTTTGCCTTTACTCCATGACCTTTTGGTCAGCTATGTGGCCTGGTCCAATCTACACCTTCTCCTTTGTTATCTCTTGCCCCACCCCCACCTCACTTGCTTATAACCTTGACATTTCTAATATTTGCTAGTTCCGAAGAAGGGTCACTGACCCGAAACGTTAACTCTGCTTCTCTTTCCACAGATGCTGCCAGACCTGCTGAGTGGTTCCAGCATTTCTTATTTTTATTCCAGTTTCTCAGTGTTGCAGCTTGCTCCATTTATATTTATTCCTTGGAGGTCTCCTTCCTGGAGGGATTATAACAAAATGCAGAAGAGCCCTGGGAAGGAGATTCAGATCCTATCACAACTCACTAAAGATCGATTGAAAATATGCACAAATAAACACCCTGGAGATTATTTCAAAGAGATACAGTCATGATGGGATAAACACATCAAAGATGAAGCTTCCCTCAGAGATTTTACTCTCTGAAAGAATCCTAAATTGTACAAAAAAATCCTATTCAGTTACAGTAAATTTCATCGAATCCACAGCACAGATAGACATATGGATGAAAATGGAATAGTGTAGGTCAGATGGTTTCACAGGTCGGAGCAACATCGAGGGCTGAAGGGCCTGTACTGCGCTGTAATGTTCTATGTTCTATGTTGTAGCACAGAAACAGGCCATTCGGCCCATCTGCTCCATGCTGGTGTTTCTGCCCCACATGAGCCTCCTCCCATCTCTTCCTCTCACCCTATCACCATATCCTTCTATTATTTTCTCCCTCATGTGTTTATCCAGCTTCCCCTTAAATGTATCGATACTATTCACCTCAACCACTCCGTGTGGTAGTGAGTTCCACATTCTCACCACTCTCTGGGGAAAGAAATTTCTCCTGAATTTCTGATTGGATTTATTAGGAACTGTCTTATATTTATAGTCCCTACATTTAGTCTCCCTCACAAGTGGAAGCATCTTCTCTACATCTACCCTAAACAAAACCTTTGATAATTTTGAAGACCTCTATCAGGTCACCCTCAACCTTTTTCCAGAGAAAGCAGCCCCAAACTGTTCAATCTTTGCGAATAGGTATAATTTTTCAGTCTGATATCTTTATGAATCTCTTTTGCACCTTCTCCAGTGTCTCTATTTCTTTTTTATAATCTTGGGACCAGAACTGTGCACAGTGCTTCAAGTGTGTTCTAACCACAAATTATGGAACAATGGTTGCAGTTTGTATGAACATACAAATATACGAATTAGGAGCAGGAGTAGACCACTCAGCCCTTTGAGCCTGCTCCGCCATTCAATAATTCCACCTACCACTGATAACCTTTCACCCCCTTGCTTATCATTAATCTATCCACCTCTGCCTTAAAAATATTCAAAGACTCTGCTTCCACCGCCTTTTGAGGAAGAGAATTCCAAAGACAGCATGAAAGCAGTACAGTTTCTTCTGTGTGTTAATTGTATATCAATTGTGTTTAATTATATGTAGGTGAAGAACATTAATTGGGGTTTCATTTGAGGACATAGAAAGAGACACTTATTGAGACTGTGCTGTGGTTGGGTTCGGAGGTGTATACTTGTAATATTTCACACTGTAAAGAAATGTAAGACTGAGTGAAGATTGGCTCCAGTATCATCCTTCACCTACTGTCTTTGTGGAGAGAAATATAGGAGCAGAGAATGGGTCAGACTGTGAAAATATTGGAGGGTAATCATACGCCAACAATTTACACTTGCTTTCTGCCATTTCTCACAATGACCGCTATGATTGCAGTATACTTTCTGAATTTTCTTTTTAGTTTACAACCTTCACCTTTCGGTAATCATCCTCTTCTACTGTGTTGATCTCTAGATAGCCAGTTGGTGAAGGATAATACTGCAGTTAACTGGCTTTCTGGAATAGAATACTGTGGATATGGAGCAATGGTGTGGAATTGGAATTAATTTAGCCTGACAGAGCAGGCTGAATGGAGCTGATAGTTTTCTGCTGATTCACTGTCCCTGGGACATCTGTGACTAGGAGCAAAGGTTAGATTCTGCTCACACACACCTCACACTGACAGCAGCTCAAGGGTTAAATTATGAAGGCAAGTGACTGTTCCCTTGAGTTTAGAAGATTAATGAATGATCTAATCGAGGGATTTAAGATGATTAAAGGGTTGTTAGGGTCGATAGAGATAAACTATTTCCTCTGGTGGGGGGAGTCCAGAACAAGGGGGCAGAACCTTAAACATAGAGCCAGGCCGTTCAGGGGTGATGTCAGGAAGCACTTGTTCACACAGAGCGGAGTGGAAATCTGGAACTCTCCCCCCCGAAAAGCAGTCAAAGCCGGGGGGCAATTGGAAATTTCAAAACTGAGATTGATGGAATTTTGTTGGGTGAGGGTATCGAGGGATAGGGAACCAAGGTGGGTAGAGGGAGTTGAGATACAGATCAGACGTGATCTGATTGAATGGTGGAGCAGGGTGGAGGGGCCGAATAGGCTCCTGTTCCTCTGTTTCCAGCTTCACATTAACATATCAAAAAAGACTTGCATGGAATGTGGGAAATGCAGCAGACAATTGGCACACAAATCTTAAGGATAATTTTCAATAATTATATTTGTTCATGGGATGTGGACATCACTGACAATCCCTTCAGATAATTATCCAATTCCCTTTTGATAACCATGATTGAACCTGCCTCCACCACACTCTCAGACAGTGCATTCCAGATCCTAAACACTCACTGAACCTGCCTCCACCACACTCTCAGACAGTGCATTCCAGATCCTAAACACACACTGAACCTGCCTCCACCACACTCTCAGGCAGTGCATTCCAGATCCTAAACACTCACTGAACCTGCCTCCACCACACTCTCAGACAGTGCATTCCAGATCCTAAACACTCACTGAACCTGCCTCCACCACACTCTCAGGCAGTGCATTCCAGACCCTAAACACTCACTGAACCTGCCTCCACCACACTCTCAGGCAGTGCATTCCAGATCCTAAACCCTCACTGAACCTGCCTCCACCACACTCTCAGACAGTGCATTCCAGATCCTAAACACACACTGAACTTGCCTCCACCACACTCTCAGACAGTGCATTCCAGATCCTAAACACTCACTGAACCTGCCTCCACCACACTCTCAGACAGTGCATTCCAGATCCTAAACACTCACTGAATCTGCCTCCACCACACTCTCAGACAGTGCATTCCAGATCCTAAACACACACTGAACCTGCCTCCACCACACTCTCAGACAGTGCATTCCAGACCCTAAACACTCACTGAACCTGCCTCCACCACACTCTCAGACAGTGCATTCCAGATCCTAAACACTCACTGAACCTGCCTCCACCGCACTCTCAGACAGTGCATTCCAGATCCTAAACACTCACTGAAACTGCCTCCACCACACTCTCAGACAGTGCATTCCAGATCCTAAACACTCACTGAACCTGCCTCCACCACACTCTCAGACAGTGCATTCCAGATCCTAAACACTCACTGAACCTGCCTCCAGCACAATCTCAGACAGTGCATTCCAGATCCTAAACACTCACTGAACCTGCCTCCACCACACTCTCAGACAGTGCATTCCAGATCCTAAACACACACTGAACCTGCCTCCACCACACTCTCAGACAGTGCATTCCAGATCCTAAACACTCACTGAACCTGCCTCCACCACACTCTCAGACAGTGCATTCCAGATCCTAAACACTCACTGAACCTGCCTCAACCACACTCTCAGACAGTGCATTCCAGATCCTAAACACTCACTGAACCTGCCTCCACCACACTCTCAGGCAGTGCATTCCAGATCCTAAACACTCACTGAACCTGCCTCCACCACAATCTCAGACAGTGCATTCCAGATCCTAAACACTCACTGAACCTGCCTCCACCACAATCTCAGACAGTGCATTCCAGATCCTAAACACTCACTGAACCTGCCTCAACCACACTCTCAGACAGTGCATTCCAGATCCTAAACACTCACTGAACCTGCCTCCACCACACTCTCAGACAGTGCATTCCAGATCCTAAACACTCACTGAACCTGCCTCCAGCACAATCTCAGACAGTGCATTCCAGATCCTAAACACTCACTGAACCTGCCTCCACCACACTCTCAGGCAGTGCATTCCAGATCCTAAACACTCACTGAACCTGCCTCCACCACAATCTCAGACAGTGCATTCCAGATCCTAAACACTCGCTGTGTGAACAAGATTTTCCTCATGTCACCGTTGCTTCATTTGTCAATTACCTTAAATCAGTGTCCTCTGATTCTCAATCCTTTCTTAATTCTTTTCATGAGATGTGGGCATCACTGGCAAAGCCAGCATTTATTGCCCATCCCTAATTTCCCTGGAGAAGGTAGTGGTGAGCTGCCTTCTTGAACCACTGCAGTCCTTGGGGTGTAAGTCTTACACTTTGCAGCAGTTTGATACAACTGAGTGGTTTGCTAGGCCATTGCGAGGGCATGTAAGAGTTAACCACATTGCTGTGGGTCTGGAGTCACATGTAGGCCAGACCAGGTAAGGACAGCAGATTTCCTTCCCTAAAAGACATTAGTGAACCAGATGGTTTTTAACAACAATCAATAATGGTTTCATGGTCACCATTTGACTAGCTTTTTAATTCCAGATTTAGTAATTGAATTCAAATTTCATCATCTGCCTTGGTGGGGTTCAAACCCATGTCCCCAGAGTATTAGCCTAGGCCTCTGAATTACTAGTCCAGTAATACTACCACTATGCCACCGCCTCCCCCAGTGTCACTTACCTTGCTGTTCAGTGCAAATCTTGTGCCCAGTGATTTTCTGCTGCTGAAATATTTGTCATTTTTTTCAGGGAAAGCTTGGTGTCCCAGGGTTGCCTGGGTATCCAGGGAGACAAGGTCCAAAGGTGAGTCACCCCTTCACTGGATGAACTTTCGATCATTCTGTAATCTCAACATGAAGATGTCACTTTGTGGTGTTTCTGCAATATGCTGTTTCAGCAAAATCTTTCTTCAACTCAACTGCAAGGAAATTAGAAAATGGAATCCAGAAATGCACAATGCATTGATATGGTCTCAGAGTTATTTTAGTATTAGTCCCATTACTCAGAGTGAGGTTAATGACGAGGAAGATTGCCTCTGCTCAGGTTGTGTTCGTGACTTTGTAAATTTGAGAGATTTCCCCCAGAAAATAATATTTTGTTCTCCAGTATCTGAGTAATTGGAGACATGAGGTGTGGTGAGGAACAGGCGACTTTAGGACTCATGGTTCCTAAAGCTCTTCCCCACTGGGGGATTTCCCCACCTCATGTCTGGCTCTGTTATAGTCACAGAGAGAGATTGATCACTGTGATTGGTCAATAATTCTGTTCTCATTGGATCATGTGACCACCAGGATGGGAGAAGGTGAACGAATGGACTGGATTTTTCCTTGTCCAGTGTTCCTCTGTTCCTGAGGCAACAATAAGATTATCGCTGGTCACTGTAGGGGTAATATTGACTGTGGGGTGTAGTGAAATGAATGACGGCGAATCACAGCCAGTCTTATACCTCCTGATTGACTTCAGTGGAAATAAAAAGCAGAGGAGATGCAAACTGGCGCACAATTCAGACTGATCTGTGTTCCACCATCACACACAGTTAATGTGTGTGTTTAGTAACATTATAAACTCAGCCAGAAGATTGGATAATTAGCCAGCTGTTTATGATATTCCTTACAGTCACCAGGGATATTCCCCGAATGTTTATGATGTCACTGTGACACTGATACCAGGGAAAATCTTGTCAGTGAGTGAATATTGGTGCTAGAGATTGTTAATTTACTATTTGTAATAATTGGTGATACTTTGATGATAAATTGCCTGCTCAGTTCTGTGCCCATTCTCTAATTGGATATGTCCATCACAGGTACACAGAGACTTTGCTTAGCTGTACTTGGGGAGTAATTGTTCAGTGTTTGGTGCATGATCACTGAATAAAATAAAGGAATATTACATTTCCGAGGGTTGGCAAATCCCTGCTTTTTCAGGGCTCTGAAACAATCGATGACTTCAATTCCCTGATTTCACCCTCACTCACCCAGCTTCAATAGAGAATGAAATCAGGGTGCTGTATCAGTGAAGAGTTGAACCCAAACCTATTCCAGGCCCAGTTAAAATCCAGGCATAAGATTCGTCAAAGTTGCTGAGCTTGTGTTTGCATAGACTCTTCCCTCCCCTACTTCACTTCCATCGAATGTGAGAGCACAGAAGGAGGCTGTCCTGGATACTCCACACTTTTGGAAGGATGTCAAGGCCGTGGAGAGGGTGCGGAGGAGATTTACTGGAATGGTTCCAGGGATGAGGGACTTCAGTTATGTAGAGAAGCTGGGATTGTTCTCCTTAGAGCAGAGAAGGTTAAGGGATTTACAACAACAACAGTGTGCATTTCTATAGTGCCCTTACATAAGAACATAAGAAATAGGAGCAGGTGTAGGCCATTCAGCCCCTCAAGCCAGCCCTGCCATTCAATAAGATCATGGCTGATCTGTCCCAGGCCTCAACTCCTCTTTTGGGCCTGATCCGCATAACCCTCGACTCCCCGAGATTTCAAAAATCTATCTAATATATTTTGCTGTTTAATGTAGCAAAGTGCCCCACTGCGTTTCGCTGCAGCTTTATTAAACAAAATTTGAAACCGAGCCACATAAAGAGCTATTAGGACATGTGGTAGTTTTTAAGGAGTGTCTTAAAGGAGGAGAGAGGGGACAAGAGATGGAGAGGTTCAGGGAGGGAATTCCAGAGCTTAGGGCCCAGGCTGCTGAAGGCACGGCCACCAATGGCGAAGCGATTAAAATCACAGATGTTCAAGAGGCCAGAATAAGAGGAACACAGAGATTTCAGAGGGTTAAGAACATAAGAACATAAGAAATAGGAGCAGGAGTAGGCCATTCGACCCCTCGAGCCTGCCCTGCCATTCAATAATCATGGCTGATCTGACTGTGGCCTTAATTCCACTTTCCTGCCTGTTCCCCATAACCCTCGACACCTTTGTAGATTAAATTTTGACTAGCTCAGCCTTGAATATATTCAATGACCCAGCCTCCACTGCTCTCTGGGGAAGACAATTCCAAAGATTAATGACCCTCTGAGAGAAGAAATTCCTCCTTATCTCTGTCTTAAAAGGGAGACCCCCCTATTTTGAAACTGTGCCTGCTAGTTCTAGACTCCTCTCAGTATCTACCCTGTCAAGCCCCCTCAGAATCTTATATGTTTCAATAAGATCACCTCTCATTCTTCCAAACTCTAATGAGTATAGGCCCAACCTGCTCAACCTTTCCTCATCAGACTACCCCTTCATCCCAGGAATTAACCTAGTGAAACTTCTCTGAACTGCTTCCAATGCAAGTATATCCCTCCTTAAGTAAGGAGACCAAAACTGTACACAGTACTCAGGATGCAGTCTCGCCAGCGCCCTGAACTGTTGCAGCACGGAAGATTGTGTCGGCTCCGTGACGTGCAGGCCGCTTTTTTTTTCACCCGCATCCAAAATCGGCGGCAGGCGTATAAAATTCAGCCCTTTGTCTCTTTCTCACAACTTGCTTTCCTATCTATTTTTGTATCATCTGCAAATTTGGCTACAATACACTCAGTTCCTTTATCCAAGTCATTAATATAGATGGTAATTAGTTGAGGCCCCAGCACTGAACCCTGTGACACTCCACTAGTTACAGTTTGCCAGCTTGAAAATGCCCCATTTATCCCAACTTTCTGTTTCATGTTAGTTGGTCAATCCTCTATCCATGCTAATATATTACCCCCAACATCATGAGCTCTTAACTTGTCTAGTTACCTTTTCTCTGGCACCTTATCAAATGCCTTTTGGAAATCCAAATACACTACATCTACTGGTTCCCTTTATCCACCCTGCTTGTGACATCCTCAAAGAACTCAAATAAATTTGTCAAACATGATTTCCCTTTCATAAAACCATGTTGACTCTGCCTGATTACATTATGATTTTCTAAATGTCCTACTACCACATCCTTAATAATGGATTCGAGCATGTTTCCAGTAACTGGCCTATAGTTTCCTGCTTTCTGTCAGCCCCCTGCCCCCACTCCTTTTTTTGAACAGGGGTGTTACATTTGTGATTTTCCAATTCGCTGGGACCTTTCCAGAATCTAGGGCATTTTGGAAGATTACAACCAAAGCATCCACTATCTCTGCAGCCACTTCTTTTAAGACCCTCGGATGCAGACCATCAGGTCCAGGGGATTTGTCAGCCTTTTTTTTAATTATTTGTTCATGGGATATGGGTGTCACTGGCTAGGCCAGCATTTATTTAGTCCCATTAGTTTCCTAGTACTTTTTCTCTAGTGACGGTGATTGATTTAAGTTCCTCCTTCCTTGTTGTCTCTTGATTTTCTGCTATTCTTGGGATGCTTTTTGTGTCTTTTACTGTGAAGACAGATACAAAATACTTGTTCAAAGTCTCTGCCATTTCTTTGTTTCCCATGATTAATTCCTCTCATCCTCTAAGGGACCAACACTTACTTTAGCTACTCTCTTCTTTTATACATATTTGTTAAAGCTTTTCCTGTTTTTACACTTCTTGTTAATTTACTCTCATTCTAATTTCTCCCTCTTTTTTTTTTTAGTCATCCTCTGCTGGATCCTAAAATTTTCCCAATCTTCTGCCCTACCACTAATCTTTGCAGCATTCAAAAACTTTTCTTTCAATTTAATGCCATCCTTAATTTCCTTAATTAGCCACGGATGATGCATCCTTCTCATAGTCTTTCTTTCTTAATAGAATATATTGGGGCGGCACAGTGGCGCAGTGGTTAGCACCACAGCCTCACAGCTCCAGTGACCCGGGTTCAATTCTGGGTACTGCCTGTGTGGAGTTTGCAAGTTCTCCCTGTGTCTGCGTGGGTTTTCTCCGGGTGCTCTGGTTTCCTCCCACAGCCAAAAGACTTGCAGGTTGATAGGTAAATTGGTCATTATAAATTGCCCCTGGTATAGGTAGGTGGTAGGGAAATATAGGGACAGATGGGGATGTGGTAGGAATATGGGATTAGTGTAGGATTAGTATAAATGGGTGGTTGATTGTTGGCACAGACTCAGTGGGCCGAAGGGCCTGTTTCAGTGCTGTATCTTTTAAAAGAAATATATATATATCTTTGAGAATTATGAAGTATCTCCTTAAATGTTTGCCACTGCTTCTCTACTACCTTACCTTTTACTTTATTTTCTCAGTCCACTTTAGCCAACTCTGTCTTCATACCCTTGTAATTACCTTTATTTAAGTTTAAGACACTAGTTTCAGACCCAAACTTCTCACCCTCAAACTGAATGTGAAATCAGTCTATCATGTTATGATCACTCTTGCCGAGAGGATCCTTCACTAGGAGGCCATTTTTAAACCAGTCCCATTACACATTACCAGGTCTAAAATAGCCTGGTCCCAGGTGGGTTCCAGAACATATTTTTCTAAGAAACTGTCCCTAATACATTCTATGAACTCATTCTCCAGGTTACTTTTGCCAATTTGATTGGTCCAATCGATATGATTAAAATCGCCCACGATTATTGCAGTACCTTTCCTTCCAACTCCCATTATTTCTTGATTTATATTCTGTCCTACAGTGTAGCTACTGTTAGGAGGCCCATAAACTACTCCCACCAGTGACTTCTTTCCTTTGCTATTTCTTATCTCCACCCAAACTGATTCTACATCTTGATCTTCCGAGATCATTTCTCACTACTGTACTGATCTCATCCTTTATTAACAGAGCTACCCCACCTCCTTTTCCTTTCTTCTTATCCTTACGAATGTCAAATACCCTCGAATATTTAGTTCCTAGCCTTGGTCACCTTGCAACTACGTCTCAGTAATGGTTATCATTATCATACTCATTTATTTCTATTTGTTTCTATCAATTCATCCATCTTGTTATGAATGCTCCATGCATTCAATAATGAGACTTTACTTCCATCTTTTTCCCATTTTTCCCTACTCTGACCTTATTTGCTGGTGCACTCTTATGTTTGTATGCTCTGTCCCTTCCTGTCACACTCTGGTTATCATTACCTGTATCGCTACTCTGCACTATTGCCTTGTCCTTTCTCTTAAACTTGCCAAATCTCCCCTCATCTAAACCCTCGCCCCACCCCCCCCACCCAACACTATTCAGTTTAAAGCCCTCTCTACAGCCCTAGTTATACAATTCACCAGGACATTGTTCCCAGTGTTGTTCAGTTGAAGGCCGTCCCAACGGCACAGCTCCCTCTTTGCCCAGTATTGGTGACAGTGCCCATGAATTCAAACCCATTTCTCCCACACCAGTCTTTGAGCCATGCATTCAACTCTCTGATCTTATTTACTCAATGCCAATTTGCTCGAGACTCAGGTAGTAATCCAGAAATTATTACCTTTGTGCTTCTGAGTTTTAATTTAGCCCCTAGCTGCTCATAATCCCTCAGCAGAAACTCTTTCTTAGACCTGCTTTTGTTGTTGGTACCCACATGGACCATGACAACTGGATCCTTCCCCTCCCATTCCAAATTCCTCTCCAGACCCAAGGAGATGTCCTTAACCCTGGCACTGGGCAGGCAACACACCCTTCGGTACTCGTGATCTTGGCTGTAGAGAACAGTATCTATCTCCCTAACTATAACTGTCCCGTACTACCACTACATTCCTTTTTACTCCCCCAGTTTGAATGGCCCCCTGTACCATGGTGCTGTGGTCAGTTTGCTCATCCTCCCCGCAGTCTCTGCTCTCGTCCACACAAGCTGCAAGAACCTCGAACCTGTTGGACAAGTGAAAGGGCTGAGGCTCCTCCATTGCTACCTTCTGGATCCCCATGTCTGCCTCATTTGTAGTCACACTCTCCTGTCCCTGGGAACGGACCAAATCTGAAGTACCCAGCCTAAGGATTGTGACTACCTCCTGGAACAAAGTGTCCAGATAACTTTCCTCCTCCCTGATGCATCGCAGTGTCTGAATCTCGGACTCCAGCTCATCAACTCTGAGCCGAAGCTCCTCGAGCTGCAGATACTTACTGCAGATGTGGTTGTTGTGGATCACACTGGTGTTTGTCAGCTCCCACGTGCTACAGCTGTAACACATCACCTGCCCTGCCCTCTCTATTGTCGTTTCTTTAAATAATTAGGTTTGAAGTTTAGAAACATCTCTGTTGTGGGCCTAGAGGAGATTGCAGAGATAGGGAGGGACAAGGATATGAAATCAAGAGGTGTTCACGAGGCTAAATGGCCTCCTTCTGTGTTCTATAGTTCAATGATTCTATGTCAACCTATCCTGATTTGTGTATCCGATCCCCTGGGTCTCTTTCTAAACCTCCTTTAAAATTATACCATTTTATATGATATCCTATTACGTTTGATTTAATAATGTGCTCATACTCCAAATGCAAACAGGATTTCCGGCTCTCTGGTAAGTGTTTAACTTTCTGATTAATAAATGATTAATAAATGCAATGAATTTGCAATGTTCTAATAGTTCACTGAGAACATTTGAAGCCTGTTAAAGTTTTATTGCTTATGAAAGATGTTAATGAGAATGAGGAGGCAGCAGGAGGTTTACTGGTCACTTTGAAATTAGAACAACATCAGTAATTGGTCCCTGAAATATCTGAGATTTTTGAATTGTACAGCACAAAAGGAGGCCATTCATCCCATCGTGCCTGTGTTATCCAATTTGTCCCACTCTCCTGCACTTTCCCCATAGTCCTGTAAATTTTTCCCTTTCAAGTATTTATCCAATTCCCTTTTGAAAGTTATTATTGAATCTGCTTCCACCGCCCTTTCAGGCAGCGCATTCCAGATCACAACAACTCACTGTAAAAAAACATTCTCCTCATCTCCCCCTCTGGTTCTTTTACCCATTACCTTCAATCTGTGTCATAATAACAAAAGAGCACAGAAGAAATCCGAGCAGGAGAAGGCTGTGTGGCCACTTGCACCTCCTCAGCCATTCAATAAGATCATGACTGACCTTTACCTCAGCTCCACCTTCCCACACTATCCCCATATCCCTTAATACCCTTACTGCCAAAAATCTATCCATCTCAGTCTTGAACAGACTCAACAACTGAGCAACCCCAGTCCTCAGGAATGGGGTAATCTGAAGAACACTTCTATCAAATCTCCCCTTAATCTTCTCTGCTAATCCCAGCTTCTCCAGTCTCTCCACGTCACTGAAATCCCTCACCCCTGGAATCATTTCAGTAAATCATCTCCGCATCCTCTCCAAGATCTTGACATCCTTCCAAAAGAGTGATACCCAGAATTGGACACAATTCTCCAGCTGGGGCCTAACCAGTGATTTACAAACTGGTAGAAGAGAGTCGGTTTATGATGTAGCTCAGGAAAAAAAATAAAACTAAATATTCCTGTGACTGGGGCGAAGGATTATTCTGAAACAGAGAAAACAATGATAGGACCTGTGATAGTTTGCCTATTCACCCTTGCAATCTTTATCCTTATTTTTTTTCTTCTGTTTCTCAGGGATCGACAGGATTCCCGGGATTTCCTGGGGCAAACGGAGAGAAAGGAGGAAGGGTAAGGTGGATTTATTGTTTGTTGAGAGTATTTATTTAGCAAGTCATTCAGTGCTGGCCGCATACCCATTGCCAGTGGTACTTGGCAGCTGGTCCATCAGGGAAACATTCAGCATTGATTCGACCAGGCCTCAGTTCCCAGGCTCCACTGCGAGCAGTTCAGTGCATTTAAAATGTAACAGAAGTTTAAATCGATCCCGAATCAATAAATGGTGAGTATATATTGTTTACAATTTCTTAAAAATACTTCAAATCAAAGTACAGAAGGAAACAATTGAACACACTCTCACTCACACTCTCACTCTCACTCACACTCTCACTCACACTCTCACTCACACTCTCACTCACACTCACACTCACACTCACACTCACACTCACACACACTCTCACTCACACTTACACTCTCTCACACTTAAACTCACTCACACACTCACGCACACTCACACTCACACTCGCTCACACTCACATTCTCTCACACTTACTCACACACTTACTCTCACACACATACTCTCACACACATACACTCACACACATACACTCACACTCTTACTCTCTCTCACACTCACTCACACTCACTCTCTCACACTTACACTCTCACACTTACACTCTCTCACACTCACTCACGCTCACACACTCGCTCACACTCACATTCTCTCACACTTACTCTCACACTCTTACACTCTCAGACTCTCACACTCAGACTCTCACACTCAGACTCTCACACTCAGACTCTCACACTCAGACTCTCACACTCACACTCACACACTCACACTCACACACTCACACTCACACACTTACACTCACACACTCACACACTTACACTCACACACTTACACTCACACACTTACACTCACACACTCACACTCACACTCTCACACACACTCTCACACACACTCTCACACACACTCACACTCACACTCGCACACACTCACACACTCATTCTCACAAACTCACGCGCACATTCAAGCACTCACACACAAACTCACTCAGACACTCATTCAGACACTCACATGCACTCACACTCACACACACAAACTCACACAATCAGACACACTCTCACTCACACTCTCACACACTCACGCTCACTCACTCACACACACAATGACACAGTCACACACAATCACACACTCACACGCACTCAGATTCACACTCACTCACACTCATAAACTCACACAAACAAACAATCACACATACATACACACATACTTACACACTGACACACATAAACACTCACACACAAACTCACGCACAAACTCACACATACTCACATACACACTCACTCTCTCTCACACTCGCACACACTCGCACACACTCGCACACACTCGCACACACTCGCACACACTCGCACACACTCGCACACACTCGCACAAACACTCTCACACATACACACACTCACACAGACACACACTCACACAGACACACTCATTCATACACTCTCACATTCACACACTCCCACACACTCTCAAACTCACTCACTCTCACACATACTCACTCACACACTCCCCCACACACTCACTCATATACTCTCACACTCACACTGACTCACACTCACTCATTCACACTTGCACTCACACATACACTCACTTACACTCTCACACATTCACTCACTCACACATACACTCACACATACACATACACATGCACACTCACTCACTCATACTCACACACAAAGACACACATACTCACACACTCACACACTCACATGCACACACTCACACTCTCACATGCACACTCTCACACTCACTCATACACATTCACATGCCACACACTCTCACCCACTTACAATCACTCACTCACACAAACTCAATCTCACACTCACACACACAACCACACACTCAGACACTCACACATACTCACCCCACACACACTCACACACTAACAAACTCTTGCACACTTTCTCACACACTTACACATTCAAACACTCACACACAAACTCACTCAGACACTCATTCAGACACTCATGCACTCGCATTCACATGCACTCCTACTCACACTCTCACACACACACTCACTCACTCACTCCCCCACACACTCATTCACACACACACTCATTCACACACATACTCTCACACTCACACACACAAACTCACACTCACACATGCTCACACACACATTCACACACTCTCACACGCAAACATTCATACACACTCACAAACTCATAGAGGCCAATTAAGGGCCTCTTCCCTCTGCCCCTGACATTTTACCAGCAGTCGAGGGCCCTCAGACACACGGGGAAACCACCAGCTAAACCATGACTGTCTTCCTGCAGGCTCGGGGTTGAGGGCGTCCTCCTAATCGAGCCCTCTGTGGCCCATGTAGGGGCCTCCTGGCAGCAATAGCCACGCTCGGGGCAACACCCCTGTCCCCACCCTTCATAACCACCACCCCGTCCCCCCCCCCCCCTTGCGGGGTCTGCATGCCTGAAATTCCCCAGTGACCCCAGGCCTCACTCAGCTGGTTTGAAGGAGGGCCTGATCCCACAGTGTTGTCCATTCCAGGTACAGTCCCAGTGACACTGCTGGGAATGCTGAGCTGCTGGCTTTCCAATTGGCTGTAAAATCCTGGGGGTGGTCGACCATTCTCAATAGAGTCACCACCCCGATGGCAACTAATTAGTTGCTGTACAAATGGAAAATGTGGCCGGGGGCCCCACAAACGGCCGAGCTAGGATTCCCCCGGCTTTTGGGCCTGTCGCTGCAGACCACACTGTGCCAAAAAAATTCCGACCACATGTCCACACACTCACACTCACTAATACGTGTACATACACTCACACTCAACGCTCACACACACACACACTCCCACACTCACTCTCTTTACAAAGGATGTGAGGGTCTTTGAGAGGGTGCAGAGGAGATTTACCACAATGGTTCCAGGGATGGAGGATTTTAGTTACAAGGTTAGGTTGGAGAAGCTGGGGTTGTTCTCAATGGAGCAAGGGTGTTGAGGGGAGATTTGATAGAGTTGGACAAGATTCTGACAGGTTTAGATAAGTTAGACAGGGAAAAACTGTTCCCATTAACTGATTGGAGAAGGACTAGGTGACACAGATTGAAGGTTTTGGGCAAAAGATGCAGGGAATGTGAGGAAGCGGAAGCGATGAATGATTTCAAAAAGAAATTAGATGGGCACTTGACAGAAATAAACCTGCAGGGATACGGGGATAGATTGAGGGAAAGGTACTGACTGGATTACTTTACAGTGAGCTGGCATGGACTTAAATTGCCTCCTGTACCCGAATGACTCTATGACTCATACACACTCACACAGACACTCACACCTCCACACACACACACACACCCAACCTCATACATAATATAATAAAAGCAAAATACTGCAGATGCTGGAAACTAAAATAAGAACAAGAAATGCTGGAAATACTTAGCAGGTCTGGCAGCATCTGTGGAGAGAGAAACAGAGTTAATGTTTCAGGTCAGTGACCCTTCTTCAGAACCCAACCTCATACACTTGAACTCAGAGTCACACACTTATCCACACTCACACACTAGGAAACACACACACACACTTAGCCACACACACAGACACTCACACACACAGTCACACACACACCCATCTCTCTCACACACACATACACGAAGACAGAATGCTCACACGTAACCCACACACTCATACACACAGAGAAAGTATGTTTATACACAGACACACTCATTCACACTCATGCTCATTCACACACACGCACACTTACGTGCACATGCACTCTCACACACACTCACACGGCAACCAATGGAGGGGGAAAGTTACTTGCACATTTTGTACCAGGAGGCGGTCACACCCGAGGATAGGGTCTTCTGATTTGGCCAGTGGTCAGGGATAGGAGAGTGTGGCTGCATCTGAGGCAGGTAAGGGGTCCCAGAGGACAGGAGTGCAGGATCCTCAGCCTTTGCGACTGTCCAACAGATCTAAGGTTCTTTCAGCTTGTTTGGATGAGAGAGGGGGCTGCAGGGTGGATGAGCAACCTGACCATGGCACCATGGTACAGGAGGCTATTCATGTGGGGGGAGTAAATAGGAATGCAGTGGTAGTTGGGGACAGTATAGTTAGGGGGATAGACATAGTTCTTTGCAGCAAAGAGCGAGAGTCCAGACGGCTGTGTTGCCTGCCTGGTGCCAGGGTTCAGGACATCTGCTCAGGACATCTGCTAAGGGCTGGAGAGGACCGTACAGTGGGAGGGGGAGGATCCAGTCATCGTGGTCCATGATGTAGGTACCAACAGCATAGGCAGGACAAGGAAATAGGTTCTACATAGTCAGTATGAGGAACTAGGCAGTAAATTAAGAAGCAGAACCTCAAAGGTAATAATCTCTGGATTATTACCTGAGCCACGTGCAAATTGGCATAGGGCAAATAAGATTGGAGACATGAATGCGTGGCTCAAAGACTGGTGTGGTAGATGTGGGTTCTAGTTTGTGGGGCACTGGCAGCAGTACTGGGGAAAGTGGGGGCTGTACTGTTGGGACGGTCTATACCTGAACCGTGCTGGGACCAGTGTTCTAGCAAACCGTATAACTGGGGAAGTGGAGAGGGCTTTAAACTAAATAGTGGAGGGAAGGGATCAAATTTGGGAAGATGTGGTAAAGCAAAGAATAGAGTCAAGGCAAGAGAGAAGGGTATTAATATGGGAAATGATATACAGCCCATGACAGAAAGGGACAGAGCATATAAATCTAAGGCTCTGTATCTGAGTGCATGCAGCATTTGAAACAAAACATAGCAAAACTCATAGCTCAAATAGAAATAAATAAGTATGATCTGATAGCCATTACAGAGACATGGCTGCAGGACGACATAGATTGGGACCTGAATATTGAAGGGTACATGACATTTAGGAAGGATAGAAAGCTAGGAAAAGGTGGAGGGGTGGTTCTGTTAATTAATGATGGTATTAGCGCAATAGAGAGGGCTGACCTAAGTTCAGGAAACCAGGATGTAGAAGCAGTTGGGTAGAGATGAGAAATGATAAAGGCAAGAAGTCATTTGTGGGAGTGGTGTACAGGAACTTTAACATTAACCACACTGTAGGACAGAGTGTAACGGAAGAAATAATGGGAGCTTGTCAGAAAGGTACGGCGATAATCATGAGGGATTTTAATCTACATATCATCTTCTTCTCTTTGGCCTCCTTGTCTTGAGAGACAATGGGTAAACGCCTGGAGGTGGTCAGTGGATTGTGAAGCAGTGCCTGGAGTGGCTATAAAGGCCAATTCTAAAGTGACAGACTGGAAGAATCAGATAGGCAAAGGTAGCCTAGATGTTGTTGGGATAGTTTCTTAGATCAGCACGTTCTGGAGCCAACCAGAGAGCAGGCTTTATTAGACCTGGTATTGTGCAAAGAGATGGGACTAATTAATGACCTCATAGTGAAGGCCCCCACAGGCAGCAGCGATCATAATATGATTGAATTTTACATTCAGTTTGAGAGCAACAAGAGTGGGTCCAAGACTAGTATTTTAAACTTAACTTAAGGGCAATTATGAGGGCATGAAAGCAGAGCTAGCAAAAGTGAACTGGCAAATCAGGTTAAGGGATAGGTCAATAGAGAGGTAGTGGCAGACATTTAAGAAGCTATTTCAACATACATTTCCACGAGAAAAAAAATTACAAGGGTGGGATCTACCATCCGTGGTTAACTAAAACAGTTAAAGATAGTATCAAACTTAAAGAAAAAGCCTATAATTGTGCAAAAATGGGAGGCAGGTCAGAAGATTGGACAGAATATAAAAAACAGCAAAAAATGACTAAAAGATTAATAAGGAGGCAAAAATTAGTGCAAGAGAAATATAAAATAGCTAGAAATATAAAAACAGATAAGAGTTTCTATAGATATTTAAAAAAGAATTAACAAAGTGAACATTGGTCCTATGGAAAGTGAGTCTGGGGAATTAATAATGGATAATAAAGAGATGGCAGATGAATTGAACAGATATTTTGCATTGGTCTTCACTATTGAAGATACAAGTAACATCCCAGTATTAGCTGTAAGTCAGGAAATGGAAGGGAGGGAGGAACTCAAGAAAATTACAATCACCAGGGAAGTGGTACTGAACAAATTGTTGGAGCCTCAGGCTGACAAGTCCCTGGGTCCTGATGGACTTCATCCTAGGGTGTTAAAAGAAGTGGCTGGTGAGATAATTGATGCATTTGTTTTAATTTTCCAAAATTCCTGAGATTCAAGGAAGGTTCTGTTAGATTGGAAAATAGCGAATGTAACTCCTTTATTCAAAAAGGGAGACAGAAAGCAGGTAACTGCAGGCCAGTTAGCTTAACATCTATCTTGGGGAAAATGTTAGAAGTTATTATTAAGATGGTATAGCAGGGCATTTAGAAAAATTCAAGGTAATCAGGCAGAGTCAACACGGTTTTATGAAAGGGAAATCGTGTTAACCAAGTTATTGGAGTTCTTGGAAGAAAGGGGAACCGGTGGATGTATTGTACTTAGATTTCCGGAAGGCATTTGATAAGGTGCCACATCAAAGGTTATTGCAGAAAATAAAACCCCTTTGTGTAGGGGGTAACATATTTCATGGATAGAAAATTGGTTAGCTAACATGAAACTGACAGTAGGCATAAATGGGTCATTTTCTGGTTGGCGAGATGTAATGAGTGGTGTGCCACAGGGATCAGTATTGGGGCTTCAAATTTTACAATTTATATAAATGACGTGGATGAAGGGACCAAAAGTATGGTTGCTAAATATGCTGATGACACAAATATATGTCGGAAAGTAAGTTGTGAAGAGGACATAAGGGGGCTACAAAGGAATATAGATAGGTTAAGTGAGTGGGCAAAGATCTGGAAAATGGAGTATAATGTGGGAAAGTGTGAAATTGTCCACTTTGGCAGGAAGAATAAAAAAGAAGCATATTATCTAAATGGTGAGAGATTGCACAGCTCTGAGATGCAGAGGGATCTGGGTGTCCTAGTGTATGAATCGCAAAAGGTTAGTATGCAGGTACAGCAAGTAATTAGGAAAGCTAATAGAATGTTATCGTTTATTGTGAGGGGAATTGAATACAAAAATAGAAAGGTTATTCTTCAGCTGTACAGGGCATTGGTGAGACCACATCTGGAGTACTGTGTACAGTACTGGTCTCCTTATTTAAGCAAGGATGTTAATGCATTGGAAGCAGGACAGAGAAGGTTTACGAGACTAATACCTGGAATGGGTGGGTTGTCTTACGAGGAAAGATTGGACAGGCTAGGCTTGTATTTGGTGGAGTTTAGAAGAGTAAGAGGCGAGTTTATTGAAACAGCTAAGATCCTGAGGGGTCTTGACAGGGTGGATGTGGAAAGGATGTTTCCCCTTGTGGGAGAATCTAGAACTAGGGGTCACTGTTTAAAAATAAGGGGTCGCCCATTTAAGACAGAGATGAGGAGAAATATTCTCTCAGAGGGTCGTGAGTCTTTGGAACTCTCTTCCTCAAAAGAAGGTGGAAGCAGAGTCTTTGAATATTTTAAGGCAGAGGTAGATAGATTCTTGATAAGCAAGGGGGTGAAAGGTTATCGGGGGTAGACGGGAATGTGAAGTTGAGGTTACAATCAGATCAGCCATGATCTTATTGAATGGCAGAGCAGACACAAGGGGCCAAGTGGCCTCCTCCTGCTCCTAATTCATACTTTTGTATATAATGATGGAGTGGCTAAAATTGGTGATGTGCAAGAGGCCAGAATTAGAGGAGTGTGGAGATTTTGGAGGATTGTAGGGCTGGAGGCAATAACAGAAATAGGGAGGGAAGAGGCCATGGAGGGATTTGAAAGTAAGGATGAGAATTTTTAAATTGAGGTGTTGCTGGACCGGGAGCCAGTGTAGGTCAGTGAACACCAGGGGTGATGGATGAACAAGACTTGGTTTAAGTTAGGACAAGGGCAGCAGAGGTTTTTGGATGAGCTGAAGTTTCTGGAGTGTGGAAGGTGGCAGGAGAGATCTGGAGTTATCGAGCTTGGAGATAACAATCTGACAACCAGTGAATGTATTGTGTAAGCAGTGGATGTGTGGCCAGGAAAGGGTTACAGCACACGGGGAGTCACCAGAGGCTCTCTCTCAGTAGAAATTAATCAGGGAACTCAGAAATGGAACTGGATTTTCGATTAAGGCAGCAGCTGGAAGAAAGGTCTGAATGTTTGCTTGTGATTGTGTTAATGGATAGTGCGTGTGGAGGTGAAGGAGAGGAGCAATTTACTGATAGAAACACAGGCCTGGTACACCCCCCATCAATTGCCAGAGTTTGGGAATGAGCTTGTGGAGATGCTGAACATACTGAGTGACAAGTGGTCACAGTGAATTTGATCCAATCCTCTCACTGAGGGAGCTGCTTTCAGTTCACATTCGATCAAATCAGCACAGATTGATTCACAGTCCTTGCACATTTTCAAATAGCTTGTTCCAGACTCGCTGCTTGATTACTGATTTTTAATAATGCTTTAGTTAAAGTGATTGCAACTATCAGCCCACCTCCTGCTGGGGAATTGACCAATCAAACTCCTCAGGAGATGGGAGATTTGCAAAGGAAAGTTTGCTTGGTTTTTCTTCAAACTTGAGCAGAATATTTCTCCACGTTTTTCACCGTCTCAGGACATCCCAAATCACCTCACGGCCAATGAAGTACGCTTGAAATGTAGCCACTGTTGTAATGCAATAACATGGCAGTCAAACTGTGCACAGCAAGATCCCCCAATCAGCAATGTGATAATGACCAAAAAATCTGTTTTAGTGATGTAGATTGAATGATAAAGATTGGCCCAGAATACTGGGAGAACTCACCGGCTCTTTGAAATAGTAGCTGTGGTTAACCTCTTAGGGCAGAAGGTGTTTCGGTTTAAACACTTCATCTGAAAGACTGCATCTCTGACAGTGCAGCACTCCCTCAGTATTGACATTCTGACAGTACAGCACTCCCTCAGCACTGACCCTCTGACAGTGCAGCACTCCCTCAGTACTGACATTCTGACAGTGCAGCACTCCCTCAGTACTGACATTCTGACAGTGCAGCACTCCCTCAGTACTGACATTCTGACAGTGCAGCACTCCCTCAGTACTGACATTCTGACAGTGCAGCACTCCCTCAGTACTGACATTCTGACAGTGCAGCACTCCCTCAGTACTGACATTCTGACAGTGCAGCACTCCCTCAGTACTGACATTCTGACAGTGCAGCACTCCCTCAGTACTGACATTCTGACAGTGCAGCACTCATTCAGTACTGACATTCTGACAGTGCAGCACTCATTCAGTACTGACATTCTGACAGTGCAGCACTCATTCAGTACTGACCCTCCGACAGTGCAGCACTCCCTCAGTACTGAAATTCTGACAGTGCAGCACTCCCTCAGCACTGACATTCTGACAGTGCAGCACTCCCTCAGCACTGACATTCTGACAGTGCAGCACTCCCTCAGTACTGACATTCTGACAGTGCAGCACTCCCTCAGTACTGACATTCTGACAGTGCAGCACTCCCTCAGTACTGACATTCTGACAGTGCAGCACTCCCTCAGTACTGACATTCTGACAGTGCAGCACTCCCTCAGTACTGACATTCTGACAGTGCAGCACTCCCTCAGTACTGACATTCTGACAGTGCAGCACTCCCTCAGTACTGACATTCTGACAGTGCAGCACTCCCTCAGTACTGACCCTCCGACAGTGCAGCACTCCCTCAGTACTGAAATTCTGACAGTGCAGCACTCCCTCAGTACTGAAATTCTGACAGTGCAGCACTCCCTCAGCACTGACATTCTGACAGTGCAGCACTCCCTCAGCACTGACATTCTGACAGTGCAGCACTCCCTCAGTACTGACATTCTGACAGTGCAGCACTCCCTCAGTACTGACATTCTGACAGTGCAGCACTCCCTCAGTACTGACATTCTGACAGTGCAGCACTCCCTCAGTACTGACATTCTGACAGTGCAGCACTCCCTCAGTACTGACATTCTGACAGTGCAGCACTCCCTCAGTACTGACATTCTGACAGTGCAGCACTCATTCAGTACTGACATTCTGACAGTGCAGCACTCATTCAGTACTGACCCTCCGACAGTGCAGCACTCCCTCAGTACTGAAATTCTGACAGTGCAGCACTCCCTCAGCACTGACATTCTGACAGTGCAGCACTCCCTCAGCACTGACATTCTGACAGTGCAGCACTCCCTCAGTGCTGCACTGAGAGTGAAAGTGTGGATTATCAGCTTAAGGCTCTGGAGTGAGTGAGGTGAAAGTCCTGCCCATTGAGCCATCACTGCGAGCTTGAGAAAGTGGTTGGTATTTGAAATTGGGGACTGGTCAGATGGTTGGTGATGGTGATGGCCCTCTCCTCTCTTTCTGTATTCTGTACTGCAAGAATACCTCATGAATCTTATTTTCTCTCTTATTGACAGGGTGTTCCTGGGAAACCTGGCCCGAGGGGACAAAGAGGTCCAACAGTAAGTATCTGTCACTTCCAGCACCCTCGAAAACACCTTTGCACATTACAGAGAGGCCAATCCATTCCATGATGTTTAGCTGGACTGTCAAATGTCATTTGATAAAGCGCCATTTTAAAAATTCATTTCAGGGGATGTGGGCATTGCTGGCTAGACCAGTATTTATTGCCTTTTGAGAAGGTGGAGGTGAGCTGCCTTCTTGAACCGCTGCAGTCCATGTGGGGTAGGTACACCCACAGTGCTGTTAGGAAGGGAGTTCCAGGATTTTGACCCAGTGATTCAAGAAGGCAGCTCACCACCACCTTCTCAAGGGCAATTAGGGATGGGCATGATGTGCAAATTCCATGAAAGAATAAAACAAACAGCGAGCAAGAATTCAGGAGGACAGAGACAGACTTGTAAAATGGGCAGATACGTGGCAGATGCAGTTAAGTGTGAATCTTTGTCAGGAGCAACATGGAGAGACAGTATCATCTGAATGGTATTGTTGTGTGGAGGGTGTAAGAACAGAGGGACCTGGGGTTGCTTATTCTTCAATCTTTGAAGGTAACAGGGCAAGTTGATAGGGTGTTTGAGAAAGTGATTGGGATACTTGGTTGCCTAAATAAGGGCAATGAATATAAAACAAGGAAGTCATGCTAAACCTTTACCAATCACAGGTTAGGTCTCAGCTGGAGTGAGTATTGGAATGAATTTTCCCAGCCCTGTGGTGCTCGGCTTGGAGGAGGCAGTGGAAGGGATCGGGTGTGCCGGGAAATAGTGGATAATCGCGTCAGGACACTCCCTGACATATTCCAAGGAACATTCCCAGTGCGGCCTGAGAAACGAATGGCCTGCCCAGACTGCAGAGTTGGGCCGCCAATTTACATACTTAACATCCCAATTAGGAGTGATTTTGCCGCATCGCTGGCATCTTGGCAGCAGTGCGACCCTCCTGCTGTGTGGGGAGGCACCTCCCTGCAGCAGGCTGTGGGCGCCATCGGAGCTGGAGACTCCATTCCCTATAGACGGGGCTGTGGGGAGGAAAGGCCACATTCGCAGCTGAACCACCACCGCCGGATGGGGTTTCCCTCCCTTCCAAACAGGCCAACTGGCTTGGCCCCTCTGAAATTTTTATTTAGATTTAAGCCTTTGAGGGTGCCTCCATTTTGGGGTGCCTCCATTTTGAGGTGCCTCCATTTTGAGTTGCCCTCTTGTTGAGGTGCCTCCATTCTGAGGTGCCTCCATTTTGAGTTGCCCTCTTGTTGAGGTGCCTCCATTCTGAGGTGCCTCCATTTTGAGTTGCCCTCTTGTTGAGGTGCCTCCATTCTGAGGTGCCTCCATTTTGAGTTGCCCTCTTGTTGAGGTGCCTCCATTTTGAGGTTCCCTCATGTTCTCAAACCTGCATCAGCAACATCCACCTCTCCCGGTGGGGCAGCCGAAGCTCTGGAGCTCCGGCCTTCTGGTCCGACAGCATCGGGGCCCTGCTCACTGTCCTTAACGGGATGGTGAGCTCGGAGGCAGCCAGTTAGGCGGCTGCTTCTGGAAAAATTGCTTGACTCATCTCCTTCCTGGCAACCTTTAAAGGGTAAACCCCTGTGGGGAGATTGTTGGGGTTGTGGGGTCTGCCTTCCCTGCCTTCGGGCTGGGGACCCCCGTTGACACATGGGGTTGTTTTGATCTAGAATTCACAGCCTGAAAATTTGGTGGGATCAGATTCCATAGGAAGGCAATTGGATATATAGTTGTAGAGGAAAAAGTTTACAGAGCTATGGGGAAAGAGCAGGGGAGTGGAACTAATTGGATAGCTCTGTCAAAGAGCTGGCACAGGTATGATGGGCTGAATGGCCTCCTTCTGTGCTGTCTGATTCTCAGAATCTACTGTTGAAACATAATCCATGCAACCATTGAAGTCTGCTGCATAGAAGGAGGCCATTTGGTGCAACATATCCATGCTAGCTCTTTCCTGGAGCAACCCAGAACGAGAATAAGTTTCAAGGTGTGACAAGGGAGTTATCTTCCCCTGGGAAGTAGGCTGGGAGACGGCTTGCCAGTAAAATTGCAGGGATTGTCAGGGCATTTTACTGATGGTGGGACTGGAAGCAGAGAGGCTTCCTGCTCTGCGGAGGAGACCAGCCAATTGCCATCATTAGAGACCCAATAAGGGGCCAATTTACGGTGCTGTCAGCATTTCTCCGATAGCAGAGGACCCCCTCCCACTGCATTGGGAGGCTGCCAGATAAATGGAGGTGGCCTCCCTGCAGCAGCAGGGGTAATGGGAGGGGTGGGGGGTGGTTTAATGAAACAAAGATGATTCTACAGGCAGGGAAGGCAGCCCCCATGGCCCCAACAATCTCCCTTCAGTTGGTTTCTCTTTCAACATTTGGCCCCATTTTTCCCCTTACCTGGCCCAGCTCCTGAGATCTCCTGCACACCTCAGCTGCAACTACCTCTCCTGGTAGAACTGGTGAGGCTTCAGAGCCTCTGGTCCTCCCCCAATCTCCTTAAATGGACGTCAGGCCCTCAGGCGACCATGGGGACATAGGAACAGGAGTAGGCCATTCAGCCCATCGAGCCTGCTCTGCCATTCAACACGCTCATAGCTGATCATCCACTTCAATGCCTGTTTCCCACACTATCCTCATATCCCCTTTTGTCATTGGTATTTACAAATATGTCAATCTCTGCTTTAAACATGCTCAATGACTGAGCTGCCACAGCCCTCTGGGGTGGAGAATTCCAAAGATTCACAACCCTCTGAGTAAAGATATTTCTCCTCATCTCTGTCCTAAGTGACTTCCCCCTTATTTTGAAATTGTGTCTCCTGGTTCTAGACTCTCCAACCAGGGGAAACATCTTACCTGCATCTACTCTGTTTAAGTATTTACCAATTAGGAGGCCGCCTGTGGTAAAATTATTGAACAGGTCACCCTGCTGGCAAGTCCAGGTTTGGGACCCACTTTTTACCACAACGTCAGGGTTCCGACTGCCCTCATAAAATTCAGCCCTACAGTCAGGGAATACAGTAGAAGTAGGAGACCATTCGGTCCATCGTGCCTGTGCTGGCTCTTTGAAAGAGCTATCCAATTAGTCTCACTCCCCCCGCTCTTTCCCCATAACCCTGCAAATTTTCTCTATTTCAGGTTTTTATCCAAAGTTATTATTGAATCTGCTTCCACCGCCCTTTCAGGCAGCGCATTCCAGATCACAACAACTCACTGTGTAAAAAACATTCTCCTCATCTCCCCCTCTGGTTCTTTTACCAATTACCTTCAATCTGTGTCCTCTGGTTACTGACCCTCCTGTCACTGGAAACAGATTCTCCTTATTTACTCCATCAAAACTTCTCCACTCTCTTGGCAATGGGGCATCTGAGACCTCAGTGAACAACATAGTCAACAGTCTGTCTCCTTAACCAATGAGATTTAATGATTGAGAAGGAAGTGAGTGAATTAGAGTCAAATCGGGTCCAGAAAGAGAAATAAAGTGAGGGAAAGAATAAATGGATTAAGAGAGAGAGAAAAAAGAGACAGAAATTAGGCCAGAAAATTGAAGATGTTAAATTTATAAATCTCTAAGAATAGTTGACTAACTACAGGAATGTGTTTAAACTGTTTCACTTGTTCCCTTTCTGAACTGAAGAGGTTGAGTGGCAGTGCATTAACAGGTTCCTTATGCTGTTAATTTCCAGACCTAGCTCCGTTTAATAATGGGCAAATACCAACATTTCTCAAAACTCGCAGGGCGGATGAGGACGAGATCTCGTTTTCATGAGATGGATGATGGAGTGCACAAATTCCCCAGCAACATGTGGTGATTCACCATTCATGGCGTTTCTCTCCCTCATTACATGTTGCTGGGTTATTTACACTTTAATAACAGGCAGTGTCATTAAACTTCTAACAGGAAAATCTGTCTCATTATTTCTAGTTCAATATTTTTATTTGTGACTTTTTTCCAGGGTCCACGTGGAGGTCGTGGTCCGAGGGGTCCAACCGGCAAACCAGGACCAAAGGTATTTCATGCCTGGTATCATAAAGGCAGCTAACAACCCAGATTGTTGAACCCTTTATCAACTGGATTGATGGGGAGGTTTACAGCTCATTATCTCTTTGTCCGCAGGGAACCTCCGGCAATGATGGACCCCCTGGAACTCCTGGGGAAAGGGTAAGCATCTGTGTCTCCACATGGTGAGGAACAGTCAACGCGAGGGTCAATCCCAGGCCATGCAGAAATGGTTTGAATATTAGAAACTGGTTTCCACTGGCATATTCTGCATGGTGAGAGAATGAGCTTGAAAATCAGAGCTGGAGGAACAGTCGGTCGTCTTGGCAGAATGAGATGTACATTTCATTCCCTGTTGTTATCTTCATTCACTTCCATAATCCTCTAGAGTCAACCGGAATGCAGACCCCGTTGGCTGTGAAACTTGGACCCCTCGTCACCTAGCCCGTGTCACGCCAGCTTGGTTCTGCGGAATGTCTTTTGTCCTGA
This sequence comes from Heterodontus francisci, assembly GCF_036365525.1. NCBI lineage: Eukaryota > Metazoa > Chordata > Chondrichthyes > Heterodontiformes > Heterodontidae > Heterodontus > Heterodontus francisci. The sequence goes on along the minus strand of NC_090378.1, from coordinate 1,318,984 downwards.
GATTGTGTAAAGAGCCTGTCTCTGACCAGCTAGTCCAACATATCCTGACAACAACAATACCTTGCATTTATAAAGCACCTTTAATGTAATGACATGCTCCAAGGCAGCACAAGCCTGACACTGAACCACATCATCAGATATTAGGTCAGGTGACCAAAAACTCAGTCGAAGAGGGAGGTTTTATGGAGCTTCTTAAAGGAGAAGAGAGAGAGGTGGAGAGAGGTTCAGGGAGGGAATTCCAGAGCTTAGGGCCCAGGCAACTGAAGGCATGGCCACCAATGGTGGAGAGATGGGAATCAGGGATGCTCAAGAGGCCAGAATTGGAGGAGAGCAGAGATGGTATAGGGGTGTAGGGGCTGGAGGAGGTTACAGAGATAGGGAGGGGTGTAGGGGCTGGAGGAGGTTACAGAGATAGGGAGGGGTGTAGGGATGGAGGAGGTTACAGAGATAGGGAGGGGTGTAGGGGCTGGAGGAGGTTACAGAGATAGGGAGGGGTGTAGGGGCTGGAGGAGGTTACAGAGATAGGGAGGGGTGTAGGGATGGAGGAGGTTACAGAGATAGGGAGGGGTGTAGGGATGGAGGAGGTTACAGAGATAGGGAGGGGTGTAGGGGCTGGAGGAGGTTACAGAGATAGGGAGGGGTGTAGGGGCTGGAGGAGGTTACAGAGATAGGGAGGGATGTAGGGGCTGGAGGAGGTTACAGAGATGGGGAGGGGTGTAGGGGGTGGAGGGATTTGAAAACAAGGATGAGAATTTTTAAAATCAAAGTGTTGTCTAACGAGAAGCCAATGTAATCAAAGACAGGGCCCTCGGCTCTGGATACTCAGAATGGCAGGCATTGTCACCATTATGGAGGGTAATGAATAATGGAGAAGAGGCCTAGGTGGGAGAGGCGAGGTTAATCACACATTTTGCTTCTGCCCCAGGGGGATTTAGATGCTGCTTATGTGTCCTCAATGTCTAATCTTTGTTCTGTTTATGTTTCAGGGACCTCAAGGACCCCAGGGCCCAACAGGATTTCTCGGACCGAGAGGCCCTCCAGTAAGTAAACTGCTCCTTTCCTGTTTGTGTTCACTGCAGCCACAGACTCTAAGTTAGGCCTGGTTTCAGTCTGGTGGGAACAGGCCCAATGGATCACCCCAACCCCCACAAACCTGAGTTAATATTGCAAAAGGGCCCCAATGAAGTGATTGGCACCTGGCACGAATATGCAGAGAAAGATCCCGTTAGCTTTGAACTGGCGTCCTTGCTACTTGTGCAAAGAGATGTCTGAGAGGATCTAAAGCAGGGGTGTCACCCCGAGCAAATTTAACCGCCTGCCCGGAAATCCGTCACAGCTGTTGCTCTAATCTGGCAGATAATTTACCTCTTCCTCCTCCTCTGCCCTTCCCCCCCCTTCCCCCCTTCTTCCCCTTTTCCACCTCATTCCCATCACCCTACTCTCCTCCCCTCCCACCCACTCCCACTCCCACTTCCCATCCCTTCACCTCCCACTCTCCGCACTTTTCTCCCCTCCCCCTCCTGACCCCCTCCCCCTCTCTGCATCTCCTCCCCTCCCCCTCTCCCTACTCCCTTCCCCTCCCCCTCTCCCTCCTCCCCTCCCCTCCCCCTCTCCTCACCTCCTGCTCCTCTCCCTACCCCAGTCACCTCCCACTCTCCGCACTTCTTCCCCTTCCCCCTGTTCCGGCCCCCTCCCCCTCTCCCCACCTTCTCCCCCTCTCCCTATTCCCATCACCTCCCACTCTCCGCACTTCCTCCCCTTCCCTCCCCCTCTGTCTACCCCCCTCCTCCTCTCCCCACCTCCTCCCCATCTCCCTAACCCCCTCCCCTCCCACTCTCCTCACCCTCCCCCCACCTCCTCCCCTCCCCCTCTCCGTCTCCCTACCCCCCTCCCCTCCGGTTGTGATAGAGTAAACAAGGAGACATCGTTTCCAGTGACAGAGGCTCACTAACCAGAGGACATGGATTTAAGGTTAAAACAAAGAACCAGAGAGGGAGATGAGGAGAGTTTCTTTTACACAGTGAGTTGTTGTGATCTGGAATGCGCTGCCTGAAAGGGCGGTGGAAGCAGATTCAATAATAACTTTCAAAAGGGAATTGGATAAATATTTGAAGAAGAAATTTGCAGGACTATGAGGAAAGAGCAGGAGAGTGGGATTAATTGGATAGCTCTTTCAAAGAGACAGCACAGGCACGATAGGCTGAATGGACTCCTGTGCTGTAGTATCTATGGCTGGGATTTTACCATCACCCTCCACCCTGGGACAGGCTGGGAGACAGGGTGTGGATGTAAAAATCAGTTGTGATGGCGGTGGGTGCTGTGCCCATTGCCTACCCACCTCTGCTGGTATTGGGACGGTGGTGGGTGCTGTGCCCATTGCCTACCCACCACTGCTGGTATTGGGACGGTGGTGGGTGCTGTGCCCATTGCCTACCCACCTCTGCTGGTATTGGGACGGTGGTGGGTGCTGTGCCCATTGCCTACCCACCTCTGCTGGTATTGGGACGGTGGTGGGTGCTGTGCCCATTGCCTACCCACCTCTGCTGGTATTTTACCTGCAACGGATGGAACTTTGCCACCTGGGAAGTCTGTTCAGTAAAACCTGGCGGCCTCACTGTGGGTTGTGCGGGGTGGGGGGGGGTCCCTCCTGACTGGGCACCCTGTGTCCCATGGTGGTCACCCCCCCCCTCCCCCTCGCCGGGGCCTAGCTGATTGGCCGGGAGGCGGGACATCCTGCCTCATGGGGGTGGAACCCACAACTGCAGCCAATTAACCGGCTGAGCCACACAAAATAACACCGTGGCTTCCAGGGCGGACGGAGGCAGCTCAGCCCCCGACTTTCCAGTGGTGGGAGGGGCCACCGCCTTCTCCTTAAATACTGACCAATGATTCAATGAAAAGGATTGGAAGACTATTTAAACACTTGCTGTTATAAATCTCTCGGTGTTAATCCCGATCCTGTACCTCAATTCTCCCTGGGGTCTGTGTTAATGAAGCGGTCATTTTGTTTTCCAGGGCCCAGCTGGGAAAGATGGATTGCCTGGACACCCTGGACAGAGAGGCGAGACTGTGAGTATAACTCCTATCACAGGGACATAAGAACATGAGAAATAGGAGCAGGAGTAGGCCATTCAGCCCCTCAAGCCTGCCCTGCCATTCAGTAAGATCATGGCTGATCTGTCCCAGGCCTCAACTCCTCTTTTGGGCCTGCTCCGCATAACCCTCGACTCCCCGAGATTTTGGGGAGGTTGATGGAATGTTGGTCTTTACCTCAGGAAGTGAAGTTTCAGTTATACAGAGCCCTGGTCAGACTCCATCAGGAGGAACTGTGTTCAGTTCTGGGCCCCGCACTCAGGAAGGATATATTGACCTTGGAGTGGGTGCAGCACAGATTCACCAGAATGATCCTGGATTAAAAGGGTTAAATTATGAGGACAGGTTTTACAGACTCAGCTTGTATTCCCTCGAGTATCGAAGATTGAGGGTAGTCTGGGTTCTGTTCAGTTAGGTGCTGGGTACCAGGTCATGCAGAAGGAACTGTATCTGGTCAAGGAGTCAATGCTGTAGGAACTCCGAGGAGCTGTATTGATGCTTGAGAAGGAGCTGTGATTGTGTGAACCAATCCTCAACATTAGTGTCAAAATTCATGAATGGAAGTAAAAAGGATCAGGGGTCAGCAGGAACTCAGTAGATTCTGAAGACTCAATATCTCACAGAAAGTGAAAACTTTTCAACACCCCAACGCCTCAAAGATTAAATACAGAGTTACATTTCCATAGCGCCTTTCACAATGTCAGTTTGTCCCAAAGCTCGTTACAGCCAATGAAATACTTCTGAAGTACAGTCAGTGGGAAACACGGCAGCTAATTTGTACAGAGCAAGATTCCATAAACATAAATGTTTCTAATGAGCAGAATATCCGTTTGAGTGATGCTGGTTGAGGAATAAATATTCACTATAGGACACTGGGGAACTCCCCTGCTCGGCTTCACAATCGTGCCAGAGGATCTTTTACACCCAGCTGAGAGGGCTGAAGGAGACTCGGTTAAATGTTTCATCTGAAAGACAGCATCTCCGACAGTGCGGCGCTCCCTCAGTACTGCCCGTCCGACAGTACGGCGCCCCCTCAGTACTGACCCTCCGGCAGTGCTGCACTCCCTCTGTACTGCCCCTCCGGCAGTGCTGCACTCCCTCTGTACTGACCCTCCGACAGTGCGGTGCTCCCTCAGTACTGACCCTCCGACAGTGCGGCACTCCCTCTGTACTGACCCTCCGACAGTGCGGCGCTCCCTCAGTACTGACCCTCCGACAGTGCGGCGCTCCCTCAGTACTGACCCTCCGACAGTGCAGCACTCCCTCAGTACTGACCCTCCGACAGTGCGGCGCTCCCTCAGTACTGACCCTCCGACAGTACGGCGCCCCCTCAGTACTGACCCTCCGACAGTGCGGCACTCCCTCTGTACTGACCCTCCGACAGTGCGGCGCTCCCTCAGTACTGACCCTCCGACAGTGCAGCACTCCCTCAGTACTGACCCTCCGACAGTGCGGCGCTCCCTCAGTACTGACCCTCCGACAGTGCGGCGCTCCCTCAGTACTGACCCTCCGACAGTGCGGCACTCCCTCTGTACTGACCCTCCGACAGTGCGGCGCTCCCTCAGTACTGACCCTCCGACAGTGCAGCACTCCCTCAGTACTGACCCTCCGACAGTGCGGCGCTCCCTCAGTACTGACCCTCCGACAGTGCGGCGCTCCCTCAGTACTGACCCTCTGACAGTGCAGCACTCCCTCAGTACTGACCCTCCGACAGTGCGGCACTCCCTCTGTACTGACCCTCCGACAGTGCGGCGCTCCCTCAGTACTGCCCCTCCGACAGTGCGGCACTCCCTCAGTACTGACCCTGGAGGGATTTAAATATACAGCTAAGAAGTTTAAAATTGAGGCATTGCCAGACTGAGAGCCACTGTAAGACTATGAGCAGAGTGGGTGATGGTTGATTGGATGTGAAGCAAGTTGGCACATAAGCAGCAGAGTTTTGGATCTGCTGAAGTTTATGGAAAAACATCAATGGTTGTAAATATTTTGTGATCGAATTGGGGAATGTAATGGGAGCTTATTGAGTGGAGATGGTTCAATGATAATCGATGCACTAGTTCAGCCCAGGATCAAATTAGTTGTTTGTCAGCAAATGATGACATTGGTCGCTCATCAGCTGCAAGTGACAGCGTGAAGATCTGAACGATGGTTCACTTTCGTCAGACTCAGTATAATTCAACAGCTGCAGTTCCAGGTGCAGCAATTCTCTCTCTCCTGGTTAACTGAAATAGCTGCACCTGGAATAACTCAATTATTGCAGTCAGGCAAAAGTGGGCTAGGAAAACCATACCAACATAACACAATGAGCCAATCGAACTGGACGAACATCTCAAGTTTTGACTGTGATAAACGGCAGCACATGTCCCTTACTTTAAAGTCTCTATATCATTTCAAGCAATAATTTTTGACCTTGTTTCAGTGTCAACTGTGACTCAGTGGGTAGTTCTCTCACCTCTGATTCAGAAGATCATGGGTTCAAGCCCCACACCAGACATTTAAACACAAAGTCAAAACTGACAGCATCATTGCAATACTGAGGGAGTGCTGCACTGTCAAAAGTTCTGTCTTTCAAATGAGACGTTAATCTCTTTCCGGTGGGTGTAAAATATTCCATAACACTATTTGAAGAACAGCAGAGGCGTTCTCTCCATTCAGAGAAAGGGAATCGATCGACAAAGTGCGAATTAAGAAGAGCAGCAACTTGCATTTATATCTCACTTTTATCACCCTGAAACATCGTGAGGGGTTTCATAGGCGTGTAATCAAACAAAATTAGTCACCGAGTCATGGGAGCAGATTTGAGGACAAATGATCAAAATGTTGTTCATCAAGGCAGGGCTGAATCTTCCTGGTCCCTCTGAGACAGGTCTGACGGTGGTCCCTCTGAGGCAGGTCTGACGGTGGTCCCTCTGAGGCAGGTCTGACGGTGGTCCCGCTGAGGCAGGTCTGACGGTGGTCCCTCTGAGGCAGGTCTGACGGTGGTCCCTCTGAGGCAGGTCTGACGGTGGTCCCGCTGAGGCAGCTCTGACGGTGGTCCCGCTGAGGCAGCTCTGACGGTGGTCCCTCTGAGGCAGGTCTGACGGTGGTCCCTCTGAGGCAGGTCTGACGGTGGTCCCGCTGAGACAGGTCTGACGGTGGTCCCGCTGAGACAGGTCTGACGGTGGTCCCTCTGAGACAGGTCTGACGGTGGTCCCTCTGAGGCAGGTCTGACGGTGGTCCCTCTGAGGCAGGTCTGACGGTGGTCCCTCTGAGGCAGGTCTGACGGTGGTCCCTCTGAGGCAGGTCTGACGGTGGTCCCTCTGAGGCAGGTCTGACGGTGGTCCCTCTGAGGCAGGTCTGACGGTGGTCCCTCTGAGGCAGGTCTGACGGTGGTCCCTCTGAGACAGGTCTGACGGTGGTCCCTCTGAGGCAGGTCTGACGGTGGTCCCTCTGAGGCAGGTCTGACGGTGGTCGCTCTGAGGCAGGTCTGACGGTGGTCCCTCTGAGGCAGGTCTGACGGTGGTCCCTCTGAGGCAGGTCTGACGGTGGTCCCTCTGAGGCAGGTCTGACGGTGGTCCCTCTGAGGCAGGTCTGACGGTGGTCCCTCTGAGGCAGGTCTGACGGTGGTCCCTCTGAGGCAGGTCTGACGGTGGTCCCTCTGAGGCAGGTCTGACGGTGGCCCCGCTGAGACAGGTCTGACGGTGGCCGCTCTGAGGCAGGTCTGACGGTGGTACCAGGAGGATGGTAGGACTGGAGGGTTCTAGATCTCTGGATTGACCCATATCCCTACAGGAGGTAATAAGCGACTGCACTCAGATCCTCTCTCCGCTGTTTATGGTACAGTATAGAGGATACACTAACATCCCAGTATTAGCTGTAAGTCAGGAAACGGAAGGGAGGGGGAAGCTCAAGAAAATTACAATCATCAGGGAAGTGGTATGAACAAATTGTCGGAGCCTCAGGCTGACAAGTCCCTGGGTCCTGATGGACTTCATCCTAGGATGTTAGAAGAAGTGACTAGTGAGATAGTTGATTCTTTAGTTTTAATTTTCCAAAATTCCCTAGATTCTGGAAGGTTCCATTAGGGATTGGAAAATAGCCAATGTAACTCCTTTATTCAAAAAGGGAGGGAGACAGAAAGCAGGAAACTACAGGCCAGTTAAATTAACATCTATCTTGGGGAAAATGTTAGAAGCTATTATTAAAGACATTATAGCAGAACAATTCAAGTTAATCAGGCAGAGTCAACATGGCTTTGTGAAAGGGAAATCATGTTTAACCAATTTATTGGAGATCTTTGAGGGAGTTACATGTGCTGTGGATAAAGGGGAAGCGGTGGATGTATTGTACTTAGAATTCCAGAAGGCATTTGATAATTTGCTAAGGTGCCACATCAAAGGTTATTGCGGAAAATAAAAGCTCATGGTGTAGGTGGTAACATATTGGCATGGATAGAAGATTGGCTAACTAACAGGAAACAGAGAGTAGGTCATTTTCTGGTTGGCAAGACGTAACGAGTGGTGTGCCACACGGATCAGTGTTGGAGCCTCAACTTTTTACAATTTATATAAATGACTTAGATGAAGGGACCGAAGGTATGGTTGCTAAATTTGCTGATGAGACAAAGATAAGTAGGAAAGTAACTTGTGAAGAGGACCTAAGGAGGCTACAAAGGGATATAGATCGGTTAAGTGAGTGGGCAAAGACCTGGCAAATGGAATATAATGTGGGAAAGTGTGAAATTGTCCACTTTGGCAGGAAGAATAAAAAAGAAGCATATTATCTAAATGGTGAGAGATTGTAGAGCTCTGAGATGCAGAGGGATCTGGGTGTCCCAGTGCATGAATCGCAAAAGGTTAGTATGCAGGTCCAGTGAGTAATTAGGAAAGCTAATAGAATGTTATCGTTTATCGTGAGGGGAATTGAATACAAAAGTAGGGCGTTATGCTTCAGCTATACAGGGCATTGGTGAGACCACATCTGGAGAACTGTGTACAGTACTGGTCTCCTTATTTAAGGAAGGATGTACAGAGAAGGTTTACTAGACTAACACCTGGAATGGGCGGGCTGTCTTATGAGGAAAGATTGGACAGGCTAGGCTTGTATCCACTGGAATTTAGAAGAGTAAGAGGCGACTTGATTGAAACATATAAGATCCTGAGGGCTCTTGACAGAGTGGATGTGGAAAGGATGTTTCCCCTTGTGGGAGAATCTAGAACTAGGGGTCACTGTTAAACAATAAGGGGTCACCCATTTAAGACAGAGATGAGGAGAAATATTTTCTCAGAGGGTGGTGAGTCTTTGGAATTCTCTTCCTCAAAAGGCGGTGAAAGCAGAGTCTTTGAATATTTTTAAGGCAGAGGTAGATAGATTCTTAATAAGCAAGGGGGTGAAAGTTATCGGGATAGGTAGAAATGTGGAGTAATCAGTTCAGGCATGAACTTATTGAATGGCAGAGCAGGCTCGAGGGGCCGAGTGGCCTACTCCTGCTCCTAATTCGTATGTTTGTATGTAAGGAACAAGCTCCCTAATATCCCAAAGTGATTATCTCTCTCCCTCTGTCTAACCTTCAGAGATTGTACTGAGAATCAAAGTCCCCAATGCTTTCTAGATACTCGATAGAAGATTGACAATAGTTTGTGTCATGCTCAGAAGAAGCTGTGATGAAATAAACAATGAAGTGGTGGATTTATGAAGTAAAAGCCAACTGTTGAACTGAACCACAAAAAAGAATGGGTACATTTGTACCACAGACAAAATGAAGTCGAGGTCAGGTGACCCCTCCTTTACTGTCAATAAACACATCCGTCTGTTGAGGATGAAACTCTTTAGCCTCGTCTGAATTAGTTCTGGGGAGAACCCATTGAAATTGTAAAAAGCCCATTACAGATTCATGACTCCTATTGACAGGAATGAATTACAAAGGTTCTGTGACAGACTGACTCCACAGCCCAAACCAAGATGAGTAGAAGTGAAGTAACACCATTGTAACAGAATGGCCCGCATCCAGAAGTCAACAGATAGCAATGGTTTCCATATTCTGGACTATTGTGTGGTCTTACCAGGGGAGGGGGCCCTTTGTCACCTGACAGATACTCAAATGCGATGGATTTTTGCCTTAAAAGGTATCTCTCTGGAGAGAAAGGTGAGATCAAGTAAAGACTACAGGACTGTAGCTCCAACAAGAGATAGTGAGATATGGTCCAGCTAAGAAACCTGCTGAATAACAGCTTGAATAATCACTGCAGCAGGGAAATTTCAAGGTGACTTTGAGACTGTCCACTGTGACCGTTAGCCAGATTCACACTTTGGGCTGAATTTTAACCACAGAAGACTACAAAACTTCATCAACTCCAAGAATAGGAACATTCAGGCCTGCAACACTGTTATAAAATTTCCTCCAGAAAGAAACACTGAAGGTTCTTTAAGCAGCAGACTCTTGCACAGTAATTTGGACCTTAATTACATCCTACCCTTTTCACTCTATCTATTCTCGTGTATACACAGGTGTGTGAATGCTTGTGTGGGTGAAGGTTGTGACCATTTTGGGAGTTGTTTAAAAATAAATAGTTACCTTTTTTTAACCTATGAGAATACTTGAGTGGTGTGATGGGAAGGATTAGGCAGAGTTGTATTTGTCTCTGTTCAGATGACAAGAAACTCGAAAATATAGTTATCAATGAGGAGTATAGAAACACAATTCAGGGAAACGGACCGACTGGTGAAATGGGCAGAAACAAAGCAGATGAGGTTTAACACACAGAAGAGTGAAGGAAGTATCCTTCCTGAGAAACAATGACCAGGGCTGAATGCAGTGACCCACTTTGCAAGTTCAAATAGTGCACAATCACTAACATATTGGTATGATGATCTTAAATTATACTCAAGTTCTACTCATTAGTACTGTACCCCAGTGTTATACAGTGACAGACCTGTCCCCACCAGTACTGTACCCCAGTGTTATACAGTGACAGACCTGTCCCCACCATTACTGTACCCCAGTGTTATACAGGGACAGAGCTGTCCCCACCAGTACTGTACCCCAGTGTTATACAGTGACAGACCTGTCCCCACCAGTACTGTACCCCAGTGTTATACAGTGACAGACCTGTCCCCACCATTACTGTACCCCAGTGTTATACAGTGACAGACCTGTCCCCACCATTACTGTACCCCAGTGTTATACAGGGACAGAGCTGTCCCCACCAGTACTGTACCCCAGTGTTATACAGTGACAGACCTGTCCCCACCAGTACTGTACCCCAGTGTTATACAGTGACAGACCTGTCCCCACCATTACTGTACCCCAGTGTTATACAGTGATAGACCTGTCCCCACCAGTACTGTACCCCAGTGTTATACAGTGACAGACCTGTCCCCACCAGTACTGTACCCCAGTGTTATACAGTGACAGACCTGTCCCCACCATTACTGTACCCCAGTGTTATACAGTGACAGACCTGTCCCCACCATTACTGTACCCCAGTGTTATACAGGGACAGAGCTGTCCCCACCAGTACTGTACCCCAGTGTTATACAGTGACAGACCTGTCCCCACCAGTACTGTACCCCAGTGTTATGCAGTGACAGACCTGTCCCCACCAGTACTGTACCCCAGTGTTATACAGTGACAGACCTGTCCCCACCATTACTGTACCCCAGTGTTATGCAGTGACAGACCTGTCCCCACCAGTACTGTACCCCAGTGTTATACAGTGACAGACCTGTCCCCACCATTACTGTACCCCAGTGTTATGCAGTGACAGACCTGTCCCCACCAGTACTGTACCCCAGTGTTATGCAGTGACAGACCTGTCCCCACCATTACTGTACCCCAGTGTTATGCAGTGACAGACCTGCCCCCACCAGTACAGTACCCCAGTGTTATGCAGTGACAGACCTGTCCCCACCATTACTGTACCCCAGTGTTATACAGTGACAGACCTGTCCCCACCAGTACTGTACCCCAGTGTTATACAGTGACAGACCTGTCCCCACCATTACTGTACCCCAGTGTTATACAGTGACAGACCTGTCCCCACCATTACTGTACCCCAGTGTTATACAGGGACAGAGCTGTCCCCACCAGTACTGTACCCCAGTGTTATACAGTGACAGACCTGTCCCCACCAGTACTGTACCCCAGTGTTATACAGTGACAGACCTGTCCCCACCATTACTGTACCCCAGTGTTATACAGTGACAGACCTGTCCCCACCATTACTGTACCCCAGTGTTATACAGGGACAGAGCTGTCCCCACCAGTACTGTACCCCAGTGTTATACAGTGACAGACCTGTCCCCACCAGTACTGTACCCCAGTGTTATGCAGTGACAGACCTGTCCCCACCAGTACTGTACCCGAGTGTTATACAGTGACAGACCTGTCCCCACCATTACTGTACCCCAGTGTTATGCAGTGACAGACCTGTCCCCACCAGTACTGTACCCCAGTGTTATACAGTGACAGACCTGTCCCCACCATTACTGTACCCCAGTGTTATGCAGTGACAGACCTGTCCCCACCAGTACTGTACCCCAGTGTTATGCAGTGACAGACCTGTCCCCACCAGTACTGTACCCCAGTGTGATACAGTGACAGACCTGTCCCCACCTGTACTGTACCCCAGTGTTATACAGTGACAGACCTGTCCCCACCATTACTGTACCCCAGTGTTATGCAGTGACAGACCTGCTCCCACCAGTACTGTACCCCAGTGTTATACAGTGACAGACCTGTCCCCACCATTACTGTACCCCAGTGTTATGCAGTGACAGACCTGTCCCCACCAGTACTGTACCCCAGTGTTATACAGTGACAGACCTGTCCCCACCAGTACTGTATCCTTGTGTTATGCAGTGACAGACCTGTCCCCACCATTACTGTACCCCAGTGTTATGCAGTGACAGACCTGTCCCCACCAGTACTGTACCCCAGTGTTATACAGTGACAGACCTGTCCCCACCATTACTGTACCCCAGTGTTATGCAGTGACAGACCTGTCCCCACCATTACTGTACCCCAGTGTTATGCAGTGACAGACCTGTCCCCACCATTACTGTACCCCAGTGTTATGCAGTGACAGACCTGTCCCCACCAGTACTGTACCCCAGTGTTATACAGTGACAGACCTGTCCCCACCAGTACTGTATCCTTGTGTTATGCAGTGACAGACCTGTCCCCACCATTACTGTACCCCAGTGTTATGCAGTGACAGACCTGTCCCCACCAGTACTGTATCCTTGTGTTATACAGTGACAGACCTGTCCCCACCAGTACTGTACCCCAGTGTTATACAGTGACAGACCTGTCCCCACCAGTACTGTATCCTTGTGTTATACAGTGACAGAACTTTCCCCACCAATACTGTATCCTTGTGTTATACAGTGACAGACCTGTCCCCACCAGTACTGTATCCCTGTGTTATACAGTGACAGAGCTGTCCCCACCAATACTGTACCCCAGTGTTATACAGTGACAGAACTGTCCCCACCAATACTGTACCCCAGTGTTATACAGTGACAGACCTGTCCCCACCAATACTGTACCCCAGTGTTATACAGTGACAGACCTGTCCACACCAGTACTGTATCCTTGTGTTATACAGTGACAGAACTTTCCCCACCGATACTGTATCCTTGTGTTATACAGTGACAGACCTGTCCCCACCAGTACTCTATCCTTGTGTTATACAGTGACAGACCTGTCCCCACCAGTACTGTATCCTTGTGTTATACAGTGACAGACCTGTCCCCACCAGTACTCTATCCTTGTGTTATACAGTGACAGACCTGTCCCCACCAATACTGTATCCTTGTGTTATACAGTGACAGAACTGTCCCCACCAGTACTGTATCCCTGTGTTATACAGTGACAGAACTGTCCCCACCAGTACTGTACCCCAGTGTTATACAGTGACAGATCTGTCCCCACCAGTACTGTATCCTTGTGTTATACAGTGACAGAACTGTCCCCACCAGTACTGTATCCTTGTGTTATACAGTGACAGAACTGTCCCCACCATTACTGTACCCCAGTGTTATACAGTGACAGACCTGTCCCCACCAGTACTGTACCCCAGTGTTATACAGTGACAGACCTGTCCCCACCATTACTGTACCCCAGTGTTATACAGGGACAGAGCTGTCCCCACCAGTACTGTACCCCAGTGTTATACAGTGACAGACCTGTCCCCACCAGTACTGTACCCCAGTGTTATACAGTGACAGACCTGTCCCCACCATTACTGTACCCCAGTGTTATACAGTGACAGACCTGTCCCCACCATTACTGTACCCCAGTGTTATACAGGGACAGAGCTGTCCCCACCAGTACTGTACCCCAGTGTTATACAGTGACAGACCTGTCCCCACCAGTACTGTACCCCAGTGTTATACAGTGACAGACCTGTCCCCACCATTACTGTACCCCAGTGTTATACAGTGATAGACCTGTCCCCACCAGTACTGTACCCCAGTGTTATACAGTGACAGACCTGTCCCCACCAGTACTGTACCCCAGTGTTATACAGTGACAGACCTGTCCCCACCATTACTGTACCCCAGTGTTATACAGTGACAGACCTGTCCCCACCATTACTGTACCCCAGTGTTATACAGGGACAGAGCTGTCCCCACCAGTACTGTACCCCAGTGTTATACAGTGACAGACCTGTCCCCACCAGTACTGTACCCCAGTGTTATGCAGTGACAGACCTGTCCCCACCAGTACTGTACCCCAGTGTTATACAGTGACAGACCTGTCCCCACCATTACTGTACCCCAGTGTTATGCAGTGACAGACCTGTCCCCACCAGTACTGTACCCCAGTGTTATACAGTGACAGACCTGTCCCCACCATTACTGTACCCCAGTGTTATGCAGTGACAGACCTGTCCCCACCAGTACTGTACCCCAGTGTTATGCAGTGACAGACCTGTCCCCACCATTACTGTACCCCAGTGTTATGCAGTGACAGACCTGCCCCCACCAGTACAGTACCCCAGTGTTATGCAGTGACAGACCTGTCCCCACCATTACTGTACCCCAGTGTTATACAGTGACAGACCTGTCCCCACCAGTACTGTACCGCAGTGTTATACAGTGACAGACCTGTCCCCACCATTACTGTACCCCAGTGTTATACAGTGACAGACCTGTCCCCACCATTACTGTACCCCAGTGTTATACAGGGACAGAGCTGTCCCCACCAGTACTGTACCCCAGTGTTATACAGTGACAGACCTGTCCCCACCAGTACTGTACCCCAGTGTTATACAGTGACAGACCTGTCCCCACCATTACTGTACCCCAGTGTTATACAGTGACAGACCTGTCCCCACCATTACTGTACCCCAGTGTTATACAGGGACAGAGCTGTCCCCACCAGTACTGTACCCCAGTGTTATACAGTGACAGACCTGTCCCCACCAGTACTGTACCCCAGTGTTATGCAGTGACAGACCTGTCCCCACCAGTACTGTACCCGAGTGTTATACAGTGACAGACCTGTCCCCACCATTACTGTACCCCAGTGTTATGCAGTGACAGACCTGTCCCCACCAGTACTGTACCCCAGTGTTATACAGTGACAGACCTGTCCCCACCATTACTGTACCCCAGTGTTATGCAGTGACAGACCTGTCCCCACCAGTACTGTACCCCAGTGTTATGCAGTGACAGACCTGTCCCCACCAGTACTGTACCCCAGTGTGATACAGTGACAGACCTGTCCCCACCTGTACTGTACCCCAGTGTTATACAGTGACAGACCTGTCCCCACCATTACTGTACCCCAGTGTTATGCAGTGACAGACCTGCTCCCACCAGTACTGTACCCCAGTGTTATACAGTGACAGACCTGTCCCCACCATTACTGTACCCCAGTGTTATGCAGTGACAGACCTGTCCCCACCAGTACTGTACCCCAGTGTTATACAGTGACAGACCTGTCCCCACCAGTACTGTATCCTTGTGTTATGCAGTGACAGACCTGTCCCCACCATTACTGTACCCCAGTGTTATGCAGTGACAGACCTGTCCCCACCAGTACTGTACCCCAGTGTTATACAGTGACAGACCTGTCCCCACCATTACTGTACCCCAGTGTTATGCAGTGACAGACCTGTCCCCACCATTACTGTACCCCAGTGTTATGCAGTGACAGACCTGTCCCCACCATTACTGTACCCCAGTGTTATGCAGTGACAGACCTGTCCCCACCAGTACTGTACCCCAGTGTTATACAGTGACAGACCTGTCCCCACCAGTACTGTATCCTTGTGTTATGCAGTGACAGACCTGTCCCCACCATTACTGTACCCCAGTGTTATGCAGTGACAGACCTGTCCCCACCAGTACTGTATCCTTGTGTTATACAGTGACAGACCTGTCCCCACCAGTACTGTACCCCAGTGTTATGCAGTGACAGACCTGTCCCCACCAGTACTGTATCCTTGTGTTATACAGTGACAGAACTTTCCCCACCAATACTGTATCCTTGTGTTATACAGTGACAGACCTGTCCCCACCAGTACTGTATCCCTGTGTTATACAGTGACAGAGCTGTCCCCACCAATACTGTACCCCAGTGTTATACAGTGACAGAACTGTCCCCACCAATACTGTACCCCAGTGTTATACAGTGACAGACCTGTCCCCACCAATACTGTACCCCAGTGTTATACAGTGACAGACCTGTCCACACCAGTACTGTATCCTTGTGTTATACAGTGACAGAACTTTCCCCACCGATACTGTATCCTTGTGTTATACAGTGACAGACCTGTCCCCACCAGTACTCTATCCTTGTGTTATACAGTGACAGACCTGTCCCCACCAGTACTGTATCCTTGTGTTATACAGTGACAGACCTGTCCCCACCAGTACTCTATCCTTGTGTTATACAGTGACAGACCTGTCCCCACCAATACTGTATCCTTGTGTTATACAGTGACAGAACTGTCCCCACCAGTACTGTATCCCTGTGGTATACAGTGACAGAACTGTCCCCACCAGTACTGTACCCCAGTGTTATACAGTGACAGATCTGTCCCCACCAGTACTGTATCCTTGTGTTATACAGTGACAGAACTGTCCCCACCAGTACTGTATCCTTGTGTTATACAGTGACAGAACTGTCCCCACCATTACTGTACCCCAGTGTTATACAGTGACAGACCTGTCCCCACCAGTACTGTACCCCAGTGTTATACAGTGACAGACCTGTCCCCACCATTACTGTACCCCAGTGTTATACAGTGACAGACCTGTCCCCACCATTACTGTACCCCAGTGTTATACAGGGACAGAGCTGTCCCCACCAGTACTGTACCCCAGTGTTATACAGTGACAGACCTGTCCCCACCAGTACTGTACCCCAGTGTTATACAGTGACAGACCTGTCCCCACCATTACTGTACCCCAGTGTTATACAGTGACAGACCTGTCCCCACCATTACTGTACCCCAGTGTTATACAGGGACAGAGCTGTCCCCACCAGTACTGTACCCCAGTGTTATACAGTGACAGACCTGTCCCCACCAGTACTGTACCCCAGTGTTATGCAGTGACAGACCTGTCCCCACCAGTACTGTACCCGAGTGTTATACAGTGACAGACCTGTCCCCACCATTACTGTACCCCAGTGTTATGCAGTGACAGACCTGTCCCCACCAGTACTGTACCCCAGTGTTATACAGTGACAGACCTGTCCCCACCATTACTGTACCCCAGTGTTATGCAGTGACAGACCTGTCCCCACCAGTACTGTACCCCAGTGTTATGCAGTGACAGACCTGTCCCCACCAGTACTGTACCCCAGTGTGATACAGTGACAGACCTGTCCCCACCTGTACTGTACCCCAGTGTTATACAGTGACAGACCTGTCCCCACCATTACTGTACCCCAGTGTTATGCAGTGACAGACCTGCTCCCACCAGTACTGTACCCCAGTGTTATACAGTGACAGACCTGTCCCCACCATTACTGTACCCCAGTGTTATGCAGTGACAGACCTGTCCCCACCAGTACTGTACCCCAGTGTTATACAGTGACAGACCTGTCCCCACCAGTACTGTATCCTTGTGTTATGCAGTGACAGACCTGTCCCCACCATTACTGTACCCCAGTGTTATGCAGTGACAGACCTGTCCCCACCAGTACTGTACCCCAGTGTTATACAGTGACAGACCTGTCCCCACCATTACTGTACCCCAGTGTTATGCAGTGACAGACCTGTCCCCACCATTACTGTACCCCAGTGTTATGCAGTGACAGACCTGTCCCCACCATTACTGTACCCCAGTGTTATGCAGTGACAGACCTGTCCCCACCAGTACTGTACCCCAGTGTTATACAGTGACAGACCTGTCCCCACCAGTACTGTATCCTTGTGTTATGCAGTGACAGACCTGTCCCCACCATTACTGTACCCCAGTGTTATGCAGTGACAGACCTGTCCCCACCAGTACTGTATCCTTGTGTTATACAGTGACAGACCTGTCCCCACCAGTACTGTACCCCAGTGTTATGCAGTGACAGACCTGTCCCCACCAGTACTGTATCCTTGTGTTATACAGTGACAGACCTGTCCCCACCAGTACTGTATCCTTGTGTTATACAGTGACAGAACTTTCCCCACCAATACTGTATCCTTGTGTTATACAGTGACAGACCTGTCCCCACCAGTACTGTATCCCTGTGTTATACAGTGACAGAGCTGTCCCCACCAATACTGTACCCCAGTGTTATACAGTGACAGAACTGTCCCCACCAATACTGTACCCCAGTGTTATACAGTGACAGACCTGTCCCCACCAATACTGTACCCCAGTGTTATACAGTGACAGACCTGTCCACACCAGTACTGTATCCTTGTGTTATACAGTGACAGAACTTTCCCCACCGATACTGTATCCTTGTGTTATACAGTGACAGACCTGTCCCCACCAGTACTCTATCCTTGTGTTATACAGTGACAGACCTGTCCCCACCAGTACTCTATCCTTGTGTTATACAGTGACAGACCTGTCCCCACCAATACTGTATCCTTGTGTTATACAGTGACAGAACTGTCCCCACCAGTACTGTATCCCTGTGTTATACAGTGACAGAACTGTCCCCACCAGTACTGTACCCCAGTGTTATACAGTGACAGATCTGTCCCCACCAGTACTGTATCCTTGTGTTATACAGTGACAGAACTGTCCCCACCAGTACTGTATCCCTGTGTTATACAGTGACAGAACTGTCCCCACCAGTACTGTATCCTTGTGTTATACAGTGACAGAACTGTCCCCACCAGTACTGTATCCTTGTGTTATACAGTGACAGAACTGTCCCCACCAGTACTGTACCCCAGTGTTATACAGTGACAGATCTGTCCCCACCAGTACTCTATCCTTCCGTTAAACAGTGACAGACCTGTCCCCACCAATACTGTACCCCAGTGTTATACAGTGACAGACCTGTCCCCACCATTACTGTACCCCAGTGTTATACAGGGACAGAGCTGTCCCCACCAGTACTGTACCCCAGTGTTATACAGTGACAGACCTGTCCCCACCAGTACTGTACCCCAGTGTTATACAGTGACAGACCTGTCCCCACCATTACTGTACCCCAGTGTTATGCAGTGACAGACCTGCCCCCACCAGTACTGTACCCCAGTGTTATGCAGTGACAGACCTGTCCCCACCATTACTGTACCCCAGTGTTATGCAGTGACAGACCTGTCCCCACCAGTACTGTACCCCAGTGTTATGCAGTGACAGACCTGTCCCCACCATTACTGTACCCCAGTGTTATGCAGTGACAGACCTGCCCCCACCAGTACTGTACCCCAGTGTTATGCAGTGACAGACCTGTCCCCACCATTACTGTACCCCAGTGTTATACAGTGACAGACCTGTCCCCACCAGTACTGTACCCCAGTGTTATACAGTGACAGACCTGTCCCCACCATTACTGTACCCCAGTGTTATACAGTGACAGACCTGTCCCCACCATTACTGTACCCCAGTGTTATACAGGGACAGAGCTGTCCCCACCAGTACTGTACCCCAGTGTTATACAGTGACAGACCTGTCCCCACCAGTACTGTACCCCAGTGTTATACAGTGACAGACCTGTCCCCACCATTACTGTACCCCAGTGTTATACAGTGACAGACCTGTCCCCACCATTACTGTACCCCAGTGTTATACAGGGACAGAGCTGTCCCCACCAGTACTGTACCCCAGTGTTATACAGTGACAGACCTGTCCCCACCAGTACTGTACCCCAGTGTTATGCAGTGACAGACCTGTCCCCACCAGTACTGTACCCCAGTGTTATACAGTGACAGACCTGTCCCCACCATTACTGTACCCCAGTGTTATGCAGTGACAGACCTGTCCCCACCAGTACTGTACCCCAGTGTTATGCAGTGACAGACCTGTCCCCACCAGTACTGTACCCCAGTGTGATACAGTGACAGACCTGTCCCCACCTGTACTGTACCCCAGTGTTATACAGTGACAGACCTGTCCCCACCATTACTGTACCCCAGTGTTATGCAGTGACAGACCTGCTCCCACCAGTACTGTACCCCAGTGTTATACAGTGACAGACCTGTCCCCACCATTACTGTACCCCAGTGTTATGCAGTGACAGACCTGTCCCCACCAGTACTGTACCCCAGTGTTATACAGTGACAGACCTGTCCCCACCAGTACTGTATCCTTGTGTTATGCAGTGACAGACCTGTCCCCACCATTACTGTACCCCAGTGTTATGCAGTGACAGACCTGTCCCCACCAGTACTGTACCCCAGTGTTATGCAGTGACAGACCTGTCCCCACCAGTACTGTATCCTTGTGTTATGCAGTGACAGACCTGTCCCCACCAGTACTGTATCCTTGTGTTATACAGTGACAGAACTTTCCCCACCAATACTGTATCCTTGTGTTATACAGTGACAGACCTGTCCCCACCAGTACTGTATCCCTGTGTTATACAGTGACAGAGCTGTCCCCACCAATACTGTACCCCAGTGTTATACAGTGACAGAACTGTCCCCACCAATACTGTACCCCAGTGTTATACAGTGACAGACCTGTCCCCACCAATACTGTACCCCAGTGTTATACAGTGACAGACCTGTCCACACCAGTACTGTATCCTTGTGTTATACAGTGACAGAACTTTCCCCACCGATACTGTATCCTTGTGTTATACAGTGACAGACCTGTCCCCACCAGTACTCTATCCTTGTGTTATACAGTGACAGACCTGTCCCCACCAGTACTGTATCCTTGTGTTATACAGTGACAGACCTGTCCCCACCAGTACTCTATCCTTGTGTTATACAGTGACAGACCTGTCCCCACCAATACTGTATCCTTGTGTTATACAGTGACAGAACTGTCCCCACCAGTACTGTATCCCTGTGTTATACAGTGACAGAACTGTCCCCACCAGTACTGTACCCCAGTGTTATACAGTGACAGATCTGTCCCCACCAGTACTGTATCCTTGTGTTATACAGTGACAGAACTGTCCCCACCAGTACTGTATCCCTGTGTTATACAGTGACAGAACTGTCCCCACCAGTACTGTATCCTTGTGTTATACAGTGACAGAACTCTCCCCACCAGTACTGTATCCTTGTGTTATACAGTGACAGAACTGTCCCCACCAGTACTGTACCCCAGTGTTATACAGTGACAGATCTGTCCCCACCAGTACTCTATCCTTCCGTTAAACAGTGACAGACCTGTCCCCACCAATACTGTACCCCAGTGTTATTCAGTGACAGATCTGTCCCCACCAGTACTGTATCCTTGTGTTATACAGTGACAGACCTGTTCCCACCAGTACTCTATCCTTCTGTTACAGTGACAGACCTGTCCCCACCAGTACTCTATCCTTGTGTTATACAGTGACAGACTTGTCCCCACCAGTACTGTATCCTTGTGTTATACAGTGACAGACCTGTACCCACCAGTACTGTATCCTTGTGTTATGCAGTGATAGACCTGTCCCCACCACTACTGTACCCCAGTGTTATACAGTGACAGACCTGTCCCCACCAGTACTGTATCCGTGTGTTATACAGACAGACCTGTCCCCACCAGTTCAGTATCCCTGTGTTATACAGTGACAGACCTGTCCCCACCAATAATGTAACCCAGTGTTATACAGTGACAGACCTGTCCACACCAGTTCTGTACCCCAGTGTTATACAGACAGACCTGTCCCCACCAGTACTGTACCTCAGTGTTATACAGTGACAGACCTGTCCACACCAGTACTGTACCCCAGTGTTATACAGTGACAGACCTGTCCCCACCATTACTGTACCCCAGTGTTATACAGTGACAGACCTGTCCCCACCATTACTGTACCCCAGTGTTATACAGGGACAGAGCTGTCCCCACCAGTACTGTACCCCAGTGTTATACAGTGACAGACCTGTCCCCACCAGTACTGTACCCCAGTGTTATACAGTGACAGACCTGTCCCCACCATTACTGTACCCCAGTGTTATACAGTGACAGACCTGTCCCCACCATTACTGTACCCCAGTGTTATACAGGGACAGAGCTGTCCCCACCAGTACTGTACCCCAGTGTTATACAGTGACAGACCTGTCCCCACCAGTACTGTACCCCAGTGTTATGCAGTGACAGACCTGTCCCCACCAGTACTGTACCCGAGTGTTATACAGTGACAGACCTGTCCCCACCATTACTGTACCCCAGTGTTATGCAGTGACAGACCTGTCCCCACCAGTACTGTACCCCAGTGTTATACAGTGACAGACCTGTCCCCACCATTACTGTACCCCAGTGTTATGCAGTGACAGACCTGTCCCCACCAGTACTGTACCCCAGTGTTATGCAGTGACAGACCTGTCCCCACCAGTACTGTACCCCAGTGTGATACAGTGACAGACCTGTCCCCACCTGTACTGTACCCCAGTGTTATACAGTGACAGACCTGTCCCCACCATTACTGTACCCCAGTGTTATGCAGTGACAGACCTGCTCCCACCAGTACTGTACCCCAGTGTTATACAGTGACAGACCTGTCCCCACCATTACTGTACCCCAGTGTTATGCAGTGACAGACCTGTCCCCACCAGTACTGTACCCCAGTGTTATACAGTGACAGACCTGTCCCCACCAGTACTGTATCCTTGTGTTATGCAGTGACAGACCTGTCCCCACCATTACTGTACCCCAGTGTTATGCAGTGACAGACCTGTCCCCACCAGTACTGTACCCCAGTGTTATGCAGTGACAGACCTGTCCCCACCAGTACTGTATCCTTGTGTTATGCAGTGACAGACCTGTCCCCACCAGTACTGTATCCTTGTGTTATACAGTGACAGAACTTTCCCCACCAATACTGTATCCTTGTGTTATACAGTGACAGACCTGTCCCCACCAGTACTGTATCCCTGTGTTATACAGTGACAGAGCTGTCCCCACCAATACTGTACCCCAGTGTTATACAGTGACAGAACTGTCCCCACCAATACTGTACCCCAGTGTTATACAGTGACAGACCTGTCCCCACCAATACTGTACCCCAGTGTTATACAGTGACAGACCTGTCCACACCAGTACTGTATCCTTGTGTTATACAGTGACAGAACTTTCCCCACCGATACTGTATCCTTGTGTTATACAGTGACAGACCTGTCCCCACCAGTACTCTATCCTTGTGTTATACAGTGACAGACCTGTCCCCACCAGTACTGTATCCTTGTGTTATACAGTGACAGACCTGTCCCCACCAGTACTCTATCCTTGTGTTATACAGTGACAGACCTGTCCCCACCAATACTGTATCCTTGTGTTATACAGTGACAGAACTGTCCCCACCAGTACTGTATCCCTGTGTTATACAGTGACAGAACTGTCCCCACCAGTACTGTACCCCAGTGTTATACAGTGACAGATCTGTCCCCACCAGTACTGTATCCTTGTGTTATACAGTGACAGAACTGTCCCCACCAGTACTGTATCCCTGTGTTATACAGTGACAGAACTGTCCCCACCAGTACTGTATCCTTGTGTTATACAGTGACAGAACTGTCCCCACCAGTACTGTATCCTTGTGTTATACAGTGACAGAACTGTCCCCACCAGTACTGTACCCCAGTGTTATACAGTGACAGATCTGTCCCCACCAGTACTCTATCCTTCCGTTAAACAGTGACAGACCTGTCCCCACCAATACTGTACCCCAGTGTTATTCAGTGACAGATCTGTCCCCACCAGTACTGTATCCTTGTGTTATACAGTGACAGACCTGTTCCCACCAGTACTCTATCCTTCTGTTATACAGTGACAGACTTGTCCCCACCAGTACTGTATCCTTGTGTTATACAGTGACAGACTTGTCCCCACCAGTACTGTATCCTTGTGTTATACAGTGACAGACCTGTACCCACCAGTACTGTATCCTTGTGTTATGCAGTGATAGACCTGTCCCCACCACTACTGTACCCCAGTGTTATACAGTGACAGACCTGTCCCCACCAGTACTGTATCCGTGTGTTATACAGACAGACCTGTCCCCACCAGTTCAGTATCCCTGTGTTATACAGTGACAGACCTGTCCCCACCAATAATGTAACCCAGTGTTATACAGTGACAGACCTGTCCACACCAGTTCTGTACCCCAGTGTTATACAGACAGACCTGTCCCCACCAGTACTGTACCTCAGTGTTATACAGTGACAGACCTGTCCACACCAGTACTGTACCCCAGTGTTATACAGTGACAGAGCTGTCCGCACCAGTACTGTAACCCAGTGTTATACAGTGACAGACCTGTCCCCACCAGTACTGTATCCTTGTGTTATACAGACAGACCTGTCCCCACCAGTTCAGTATCCCTGTGTTATACAGTGACAGACCTGTCCCCACCAATACTGTAACCCAGTGTTATACAGTGACAGACCTGTCCACACCAGTTCTGTACCCCAGTGTTATACAGACAGACCTGTCCCCACCAGTACTGTACCTCAGTGTTATACAGTGACAGACCTGTCCACACCAGTACTGTACCCCAGTGTTATACAGACAGACCTGTCCCCACCAGTACTGTACCTCAGTGTTATACAGTGACAGACCTGTCCACACCAGTACTGTACCCCAGTGTTATACAGACAGACCTGTCCCCACCAGTACTGTAACCCAGTGTTATACAGTGACAGACCTGTCCACACCAGTTCTGTACCCCAGTGTTATACAGACAGACCTGTACACACCAGTACTGTATCCTTGTGTTATACAGTGACAGACCTGTCCACACCAGTTCTGTACCCCAGTGTTATACAGACAGACCTGTACACACCAGTACTGTATCCTTGTGTTATACAGTGACAGACCTGTCCCCACCAGTACTGTATCCCAGTGCTATATACTGGAACTGCCACTCTACTGTATCCCTTGGATTATGAGTTCAATTAAATAACCACTCCACTAACTGAAGCTGGATTCTCCCATTTTGTCTGTGAATTATTCTTGTGCTCCTCTTTCTTTGTATGAACTCTGATATTAACGAATGTGTTTGATTTCTTTCCCTCAGGGTTTCCAAGGCAAGACTGGCCCCCCAGGTCCTGGAGGGGTGGTGGGACCTCAGGTAGAGCACAATTCATTTACTGATTTTGGGAGATGAATGAGAGTGAGGAATGTTAACCAAATGAACTTTCTGCGTTGGTAAACAATCAAACCATTAAACTGAGCAAGAATGTTGGAGATTAAAGCCTCATCACCACTCTTACTGATAACCTAGATCGATGGGAGTCAGATCAGCCGTTCACTACCGTGGTGCAACTCCCTGATCAGTTTCAAAATACACTTTAGTTCTGAGCATAAGAACATATCAAATAAGAGCAGGAGTAGGCCATTCAGCCCCTCAAACCTGCCCTGTCATTCAATAAGATCATGGCTGATCTGTCCCAGGCCTCAACTCCCTTTTGGGCCTGATCCGCATACCCCTCGACTCCCCGAGATTTCAAAAATCTATCTACCTCCTCCTTAAATACATTTAGTGATCTAGCCTCCACAACTGTCTGAGGTAGAGAATTCCAGAGATTCACCACCCTCTGAGAGAAGAAATTCCTTTGCATCTCAGTTTTAAATGTGTGCTCCCTTATTCTGTAATTATGTCCCCTAATTCTAGATTCCCCCACTAGTGGAAACATCTTCTCAACATCTACCCTGTGAAGCCCTCTTAGGATCTTATATGTTTCAATAAGATCACCTCTCATTCTTCTGAACTCCAATGAATAAAGGCCTAACCTGTTTAGCCGTTCTTGATAAGACAACCCCTTCATCCCAGGGTTCAGCCTAGTGAATCCTTTCTGAACTGCCTCCAATGTTGGTATATCCTTCCTTAAATACAGGGACCAAAACTGTACGCAGTTCTCCAGGTGTGGCCTCACCAACACCCTGTACAGTTGTAGCAAGACTTCCCTATTTTTAAACTCTAACCCCCGAGCAATAAAGACCAAAATTCCATTTGCCTTCCAAATAACTTTTTGTGTTTCATGTACAAGAATACCCAGATCCCTCTGTACTGCAGTATTTTGTAGTCTTTCTCCATCTACATAATAATCTGCCTTTTTATTCTTCCTACCAAAGTGGATGACCTCACACTTTCCCACATTGAACTCCATCTGTCAAGTTTTTGCCCACTCACTTAACCTATCTATATCCCTTTGCAGATTCTTTGTGTCCTCATCACAACATGCCTTCCCACCTATTTTTGTATTGTCATCAAATTTGGATACACTACACTCTGTCCCTTCCTCTAAGTCATTAATATGGATAGTAAATAGCTGAGGCCCTAGGACCGATCCTTGTGGTATCCCACGAGAACATAGAACATAGAACATAGAACAGTACAGCACAGTACAGGCCCTTCGGCCTACGATGTTGTGCCGAACCTTTAACCTACTCTAAGGTCAAACTAACTACCTACCCTTCATTCTACTATCATCCATGTACCTATCCAAGAGTCGCTTAAATGTCCCTAATGTATCTGCTTCTACTACCACCGCTGGCAGCGCATTCCACGCACCCACCACTCTCTGTGTAAAGAACCTACCTCTGACATCTCCCCAAAACCTTCCTCCAATCACCTTAAAATTATGCCCCCTGGTGATAGCCCTTTCCACCCTGGGAAAAAGTCTCTGGCTATCCACTCTATCTATGCCTCTCATCATCTTGTACCCCTCTATCAAGTCACCTCTCATCCTTCTTCACTCCAATGAGAAAAGCCCTAGCTCCCTCAATCTTTCTTCGTAGAACATGTCCTCCAGTCCAGGCAGCATCCTGGTAAATCTCCTCTGCACCCTCTCTAAAGCTTCCACAGCCTTCCTATAATGAGGCGACCAGAACTGAACACAATATTCCAAGTGTGGTCTAACCAGGGCTTTATAGAGCTGCAGTATAACCTCGCGGCTCTTAAACTCAATCCCCCTGTTAATGAAAGCCAACACACCATACGCCTTCTTAACAACCCTATCAACTTGGGTGGCAACTTTGAGCGATCTATGGACGTGGACCCCAAGATCCCTCTGTTCCTCCACACTACCAAGAATCCTGTCTTTAAGCCTGTATTCAGCATTCAAATTCGACCTTCCAAAATGAATCACTTCACACTTTTCCAGGTTGAACTCCATCTGCCACTTCTCAGCCCAGCTCTGCATCCTGTCAATGTCTCGTCGCAACCTACAACAGCCTTCCATACTATCCACAACTCCAGCAACCTTCATGTCATCGGCAAACTTGCTAACCCAGCCTTCCACTTCCTCATCCAAGTCATTTATAAAAATCACAAAGAGCAGAGGTCCCAGAACAGATCCTTGTGGAACACCACTGGTCACCGAGCTCCATGCTGAATACTTTCCATCTACTACCACCCTCTGACTTCTATGGGCCAGCCAATTTTGTATCCAGACAGCCAACTTTCCCTGAATCCCATGCCTCCTTACTTTCTGAATGAGCCTACCATGGGGAACCTTATCAAACGCCTTGCTAAAATCCATATACACCACATCCACTGCTCTTCCTTCATCAATGTGTTTTGTCACATCTTCAAAGAATTCAATAAGGCTTGTGAGGCATGACCTGCCCCTCACAAAGCCATGCTGACTGTCTCTAATCAAACTATGCTTTTCCAAATAATCATAAATCCTGTCTCTCAGAATCCTCTCCAATAATTTGCCCACTGCCGACGTAAGACTGACTGGTTTATAATTCCCAGGGTTATCCCTATTCCCTTTCTTGAACAAGGGAATAACATTTGCCACCCTCCAATCATCTGGTACTACTCCAGTGGACAGTGAAAACGCAAAGATCATCGCCAAAGGCGCAGCAATCTCTTCCCTCGCTTCCCGTAATATCCTTGGGTATATCCCAACTGGCCCCGGGGACTTATCTGTCCTCATATCATTCAAAATTTCCAGCACATCCTCCCTCTTAACCTCAACCTGTTCGAGCATATCAGCCTGTTCCACGCTGTCCTCACAAACGACAAGGTCCCTCTCACTAGTGAATACTGAAGCAAAGTATTCATTTAGGACCTCCCCTACCTCCTCCAACTCCAGGCACAAGTTCCCTCCACTATTCCTGATTGGCCCTCCCCTCACTCTGGCTATCCTCTTGTTCCTCACATAAGTGTAGAACGCCTTGGGATTTTCCTTAATCCTACCCGCCAAGACTTTTTCATGTCCCCTTCTAGCTCTCCTAAGTCCATTCTTCAGTTCCTTCCTGGCTACCTTGTAACCCTCTAGAGCCCTGTCTGATCCTTGCTTCCTCAACCTTAAGTAAGCTTCCTTCTTCCTCTTGACTAGCTGTTCCACATCTCTTGTCATCCAAGGTTCCTTCATCCTACCATCCCTTACTTGCCTCATCGGGACAAACCTATCCAGCAGTCGCAGCAAGTGCTCCCTAAACAACCTCCACATTTCTGTCGTGCATTTCCCTGAGAACATCTGTTCCCAATTTATGCTCCCCAGTTCCTGCCTAATAGCCTTGTAATTCCCCGTCCCCCAATTAAATATTTTCCCATCCCGTCTGCTCCTGTCCCTCTCCATGACTATAGTAAAGGTCAGGGAGTTGTGATCACTATCACCGAAATGCTCTCCCACCGAGAGATCTGCCACCTGGCCTGGTTCGTTGCCAAGCACCAAGTCCAACATAGTCTCCCCTCTAGTCGGCCTATCTACATATTGAGTCAGGAAACCTTCCTGGACACACCTGACAAAAACTGCTCCATCCAAACTATTTGCAATAAGGATGTTCCAATCAATATTAGGGAAGTTGAAGTCACCCATGACAACAACCCTGTTACTTCTGCACCTTTCCAAAATCTGCCTCCCAATCTGTTCCTCCGTGTCTCTGTTGCTATTGGGGGGTCTATAGAAAACTCCCAATAAAGTGACTGCTCCTTTCCTGTTTCTGACTTCCACCCATAATGACTCAGTAGACAAACCCTCCTCGATGACCTCCCTTTCTGCAGCTGTGATACTATCCCTGATTAACAATGCCACTCCCCCACCTCTTTTACCTCCCTCCCTATTCCTTTTGAAACATCTGAACCCCGGAACATCCAACATCCATTCCTGCCCCTGTGATATCCACATCTCCGTAATGGCCACAACATCGTAGCTCCAAGTACTGATCCATGCTCTAAGTTCATCACCCTTATTCCTGACACTTCTTGCGTTAAAATAGACACACTTCAACCCTTCATACTGGCTGCAACTTTGCTCTGTCAACTGTCTAACCTTCCTCACAGACTCTCTGCACTCGGTATCTGCCTGTTCAACAGCTACCCCATCCACTGATCTGTGTCTCCAGTTCCCATCCCCCTGCCAAACTAGTTTAAACCCTCCCGAAGAGCTCTAGCAAACCTCCCGCCCAGGATATTGGTGCCCCTCCAGTTCAGATGCAACCCGTCCTTCTTGTACAGGTCCCACCTTCCCCAGAAGGTATCCCAATGATCCACATATCTGAATCCCTCCCTCCTACACCAGTTCTGTAGCCACGCGTTCAGCTGCACTCGCTCCCTGTTTCTAGCCTCACTAGCACGTGGTACCGGTAACAATCCTGAGATTACTAGTCTGCTCGTCCTGCCTTTCAGCTTCCAACCTCCAACCTAACTCCTTACATTCGCTTTTCAGGTCCTCATCCCTTTTCCTAGCTATGTCATTGGTACCGATATGTACCACAACCTCTGGCTGCTCCCCCTCCCCCTTAAGAATCCTGTGGACTCGATCCGAGACATCCCTGACCCTGGCACCCGGGAGGCAACATACCATCCGGGAGTCTCGTTCGCGACCACAGAATCTCCTGTCTGTTCCTCTAACCATTGAATCTCCTATCACTATCGCTCTCCTATTCTCCCCCCTTCCCTTCTGAGCCACAGAGCCAGGCTCAGTGCCAGAGACCTGGCCACTGTGGCTTTCCTCTGGTAGGTCCCCCCCCCCAACCGTATCCAAAACGGTATATGTATTATTGAGGGGAACGGCCACAGGGGATCCCTGCACTGTGCGCCTATTCACTTTCCCTCCCCTGACCGTCACCCAGCTCCCTTTATCCTGTAACTTAGGTGTCACTACTTCCCCATAACTGCTCGCTATCACCCCCTCAGCATCCTGAATGATCCGAAGTTCATCCAGCTCCAGTTCCCTAACACGGTCTGAGAGGAGCTGGAGTTGGGTGCACTTCTCACAGGTGAAGTCAGCAGGGACACCAGTGGTGACCCTCACCTCCCACATCCTGCAAGAGGAGCCTGCAACTGCCCTAGCTTCCATCCCCTCTGCTCTAAATTGACAGAAGAGATTAAAAAAAAAAGGAAAACCTTACCTTACCAAACCCTCCACACAAGAGTCCTTTTTTTTGGTTAGAGGAGGAGGATGGGTAGGAGACACTACACGTGTAGTGTTTAGGGTTTAGCAACTAGTTACGGCTTTCGAACCTGAAAAAGACCCATTAATCCCGACTGCCTGCATTCTGTGTGTTAGCCAATCCTCAATCCATGCCAACACATTACCCCCAATACCCTGAGCTCGTATTTTGTGCAATAACTTTTTATGTGACACCTTATTGAAAGCCTTCTGAAAATCCAAATACACAACATCTACCAGTTCCCCTTTATCCACTCTGCTTGTTATATCCTCAAAGAACTCCAACAAATTTGTCAAACATGATTTCCTTTCATAAAACCATGTTGACGCTGTTTGATTGCATTATGTTTTTCTAAATGTCCTGCTATTTCTTCCTTAATAATGGACTCTAGCATTTTCCCAGGACTAATGTTAAGCCAACTGGTCTGTAGTTTCCTGCTTTCTGTCTCCCTCCTTTCTTGAATAGGGGTGTCACATTAGCGGCACAGTGGCGCAGTGGCTAGCACCGCAGCCTCACAGCTCCAGCGACCCGGGTTCAATTCTGGGTACTGCCTGTGTGGAGTTTGCAAGTTCTCCCTGTGTCTGCGTGGGTTTTCTCCGGGTGCTCCGGTTTCCTCCCACAAGCCAAAAGACTTGCAGCTTGGTAGGTAAATTGGCCATTATAAATTGTCACTAGTATAGGTAGGTGGTAGGGAAATATAGGGACAGGTGGGGATGTTTGGTAGGAATATGGGATTAGTGTAGGATTAGTATAAATGGGTGGTTGATGGTCGGCACAGACTTGGTGGGCCGAAGGGCCTGTTTCAGTGCTGTATCTCTAATCTAATCTAATCTAATTGGCGGTTTTCCAATCCGCTGGTACCCTACAGGAATCCAGTGAGTTTTGGTATATTATGACCAATGCCACCACTATCTCTGCAGCCACTTCCTTTAAAACCCTTGGATGCAGGCCATCAGGTCCTGGCGACTTGTCTGCCTTTAGTCCCATCAGTTTGTCCAGCACCTTTTTCCTTGTGATAGAGATTGTTACAAATTCCTCCCTCCCATTTTCACCTTGATCATCTATTATTGTTGGGATGTTTACAGTATCCTCCACCGTGAAGATCGATGCAAAATAATGGTTCAAATTATCTGCTATTTCCCTGTTCCCTGTTATTAATTCCCCAGTCTCATCCTCTAAGGCTCCCACACTTACTTTAGCTACTCTCTTCCTTTTTATATACACGTAGAAGCTCTTACTGTTTGTTTTTATATTTCTTACCAATTTACCCTCATAATCAATTTGCTCCCTCTTTATTAGTTTTTTAGTCATCCACTTTTGGTTTCTAAAAAAATTCCCAATCCTCTGGCCTACCACTAGCTTTCGCCACTTTGTATGCCTTTGTTTTTGATTTGATACTCTCTACAAAACTCTGCGTTGGTCTGGATCAGGTCTCGGGTGATAGCTTCACAATTATCCATCCACTGGGAATTGTGGCTCCCATCAAACCAATAATGGAGCCTCCACTGTCAGTATCCAACACTTGTCACCAGAATGGAACTGACTGAATTTTCTGCAGGTTCCCTTTGGAACAGAGAAGGTTGAGAGCTCATGTGATTGTTGTTCTTAGATTCTAAATGAACTGGACAATGTCGGCCACGATCAGCTGTCTCACCTTGTCCAGAACAGTAGAACCATGGGCGGCACAGTGGCGCAGTGGTTAGCACCACAGCCTCACAGCTCCAGCGACCCTTGTTCAATTCTGGGTCCTGCCTGTGTGGAGTTTGCAAGTTCTCCCTGTGTCTGCGTGGGTTTCCTCCGGCTGCTCCGGTTTCCTCCCACAAGCCAAAGACTTGCAGGTTGATAGGTAAATTGGCCATTATAAATTGCCCCTAGTATAGGTAGGTGGTAGGGAAATATAGGGACAGGTGGGGATGTGGTAGGAATATGGAATTAGTGTAGGATTAGTATAAATGGGTGGTTGATGGTCGGCACAGACTCGGTGGGCCAAAGGGCCTGTTTCAGTGCTGTATCACTAAGACTAAAACTAAAAACCAGACGACACGGCCTGAGCTTGAAGGGGAAAATTCAAAACTCGTCTGAGGAAGTAATATTTCAGGGAGCGAGTGGTCAATCTGGGGAACAGGTTCTCGGGGGAGATGGTAGAAGCTGTTACTATTGATTCATTCAAATGTAAATTCGAGAGATTTCCCCCAGAAAATAACATTTTGTTCTCCAGTATCTGAGTAATTGGAGACATGACGTGTAGTGAGTGGAGCGAGTGCAGGAGGAACAGGTGACCTTTGGCCTATTGTTCCCAAAGTTCTCCCCCACTGGGGGTTTTCCCCACTTCATATCTGGGTCAGTTGTAGAATCATTGATAGAGATTAAACACTGTGATTGGTCAATAATTCCATTATCATCATGTGACTACCAGGATGGTAGAATCATAGAGTGGTTACAGCACAGAAGGAGGCCATTCTGCCCATTGGGCCTGTGCCAGCTCTCTGCACAAGCAATTTAACCAGTCCCACTCCCCCACCCTTGCCCCATAATCCTGAAAAGCTTTTCTTGTCAGGTACTCATCCAATTTCCTTTTGAAATCCATTGGGTACAAAGAACAAAGAACAAAGATAATTACAGCACAGGAAACAGGCCCTTCGGCCCTCCAAGCCTGCGCCGATCCAGATCCTCTCTCTAAACATGTCGCCTATTTTCTAAGCTTCTGTATCTCTTTTCTTCCTGCCCATTCATGTATCTGTCTAGATACATCTTAAAAGACTCCATCGTGCCCGCATCTACCACCTCCGCTGGCAATGCGTTCCAGGTGCCCACCACCCTCTGCGTAAAGAACTTTCCACGCATATCCCCCCTAAACTTTTCCCCTTTCACTTTGAACTCGTGTCCTCTAGTAATTGAAACCCCCACTCTGGGAAAAAGCTTCTTGCTATCCACTCTGTCTATACCTCTCATGATTTTGTACACCTCAATCAGGTCCCCCCTCAACCTCCGTCTTTCTAATGAAAATAATCCTAATCTACTCAACCTCTCTTCATAGCTAGCGCCCTCCATACCAGGCAACATCCTGGTGAACCTCCTCTGCACCCTCTCCAAAGCATCCACATCCTTTTGGTAATGTGGCGACCAGAACTGCACGCAGTATTCCAAATGTGTCCGAACCAAAGTCCTATACAACTGTAACATGACCTGCCAACTCTTGTACTCAATACCCCGTCCGATGAAGGAAAGCATGCCGTATGCCTTCTTGACCACTCTATTTACCTGCGTTGCCACCTTCAGGGAACAGTGGACCTGAACACCCAAATCTCTCTGGACATCAATTTTCCCCAGGACTTTTCCATTTACTGTATAGTTCACTCTTGAATTGGATCTTCCAAAATGCATCACCTCGCATTTGCCCTGATTGAACTCCATCTGCCATTTCTCTGCCCAACTCTCCAATCTATCTATATTCTGCTGTATTCTCTGACAGTCCCCTTCACTATCTGCTACTCCACCAATCTTAGTGTCGTCTGCAAACTTGCTAATCAGACCACCTATACTTTCCTCCAAATCATAAATGTATATCACAAACAACAGTGGTCCCAGCACGGATCCCTGTGGAACACCACTGGTCACACGTCTCCACAAAATGAACCTGGGTCTGTAATTGTCCAGTAATCCCCACGTTCTTGCCCAGTTCTGTTAGGGTTCCACCATGGATATGGCAAGGGGTGTGAAACGATGCCACATTGTTCCAGTGCTGCACAATCCTGGTGTTAGTGCAGCCTGGTACTGGAATAGAGCAGAGCGAGGTGATTGTCCTCTGCTTCTCTTCAGATTTCCATTTATGCTTTACTACCTGGAAATTCCTCAGGATGAGGGACCGGAATGAGGAACATCTTATTCTCAACCCAGAGAAATAGCTTAATGTGTCAGCAACCCCATTTCTCCAGGAATTCTACCAAAGTCATAGCTGGAATTTCAGGATCCAACATTTTTACAGCACGTGAAAGGCTCCCTCAGACTGAGGCTAAACCCAAGAGGCACAAACTGAGTTACACAGAATGCACAGCATAGAAGTAGACCATTCGATCCAACTCATGTATGCTTCACATGAGTCGTCTCTCATCTCTCGTCCTCTCACCCTATCACCATATCCTTCTATTCCTTTCTGCCTCATGTGTTTATCCAGTTTCCCCTTAAATGTATCGATACTATTCACCTCAACTACTCCTTGTAGTAGTGAGTTCCACATTCTCACCACTCTCTGGGGAAAGAAACTTATCCTGAATTCCCTGTTGGATTTATGAGTGACTATTTTATATTTATGACCCCTAGTTCTGGTCTTGCCCACAAGTGTCATAGAGTAATCCAGCACAGAAACAGGCCCTTCAGCCCATCGTGTCTCTGCCGGCCATCCAGCACCTAACTATTCTAATCCCATATTCCTGCACTTGGCCCGTAGTCTTGTATGCTGTGGTGTTTCAAGTACTCATCGAAATCCTTCTTAAATGTTGCAAGGGTTCCTGCCTCCACCACCTCTCCAGGCAGTATGTTCCAGATTCCAACCACCCTCTGGGTGAAAAATATTTTCCTTAAATCTCCTGTCCCTTACCTTAAATCTATGGCCCCTGGTTCTTGACCGCTCCGCTAAGGGAAAAAGTTTCTTCCTATCTAACCTATCAATGCCCCTCATAATCTTGTAGACCTCAATCATGTCCCCCCTCAGCCTTCTCTGCTCTAAGGAAAACAACCCTAGCCTATCCAGTCTCTGTTCATAGCTGAAAAGCTCCAGCCCAGGCAACATCCTGGTGAATCTCCTCTGCACCCTCTCCAGTGCAATCACATCCTTCCTATAGTGTGGTGCCCAGAACTGTACACAGTACTCCAGCTGTGGCCTAACTAGTGTTTTATACAGCTCCATCATAACCTCCCTGCTCTTATATTCTATGCCTCGGCTAATAAAGGCAAGTATCCCATATGCCTTCCTAACCATCTTATCTACCGGTGCTGCTGCCTTCAGTGATCTATGGACAAGTACACCAAGATCCCTCTGACCCTCTGTACTTCCTAGGGTCTTACCATCCATTGTATATTCCCTTGCCTTGTTAATCCTCCCAAAATGCATCACCTCACACTTTTCAGGATTAAATTCCATTTGCCACTGCTCCGCCCATCTTACCAGCCCATCTATATCGTCCTGTAATCTAAGGATTTCCTCCTCACTATTTACAACACCACCAATTTTCATGTCATCTGCGAACTTGCTGATCATACCTCCTATATTCACGTCTAAATCATTAATGTACACTACAAACAGCAATGGTCCCAGCACCGATCCCTGTTGTACACCACTGGTCACAGGCTTCCACTCACAGAAACAACCCTCGACCATTACTCTCTGCCTCCTGCCACTAAGCCAATTTTGGATCCAATTTGCCAAATTGCCCTGGATTCAATTGGCTCTTACCTTCTTAACCAATCTCCCATGCGGGACCTTATCAAAAGCCTGACTGAAATCCATGTATACAATATCAGCTGCTTTACCCTCATCTACACATCTAGTCACCTCCTCGAAAAATTCAATCAAGTTAGTTAGACACGATCTCCCCCTGACAAAACCATGCTGACTATCCCTGATTAATCCCTGCCTCTCCAAGTGGAGATTAATCCTGTCCCTCAGAACTTTTTCCAATATTTTCCCAACCACTGATGTTAGACTCACTGGCCTGTAATTACCTGGTTTATCCCTGCTACCCTTCTTGAATAATGGCACCACATTCACTGTCCTCCAGTCCTCTGGCACCTCTCCTGTGGCCAGAGAGGATTTGAAAATGTGTGTCAAAGTCCCTGCTATCTCCTCCCTTGCCTCACATAACAGCCTGGGATACATCTCATCTGGGCCTGGGGATTTATCCACTTTTAAGCCCACTAAAACAGCTAATATTTCCTCCCTTTCAATGCTAATCTGTTCAAGTATATCACAATCCCCTTCCCTGATCTCTACACCTACATTGTCCTTCTCCATAGTGAACACCGATGAAAAGGAATCAGTTAAAACCTCATCTATGTCCTCCGGCTCCACACACAGATTGCCACGTTGGACACTAATGGGCCCTACTCTTTCCCTGGTTATCCTCTTACCTTTAGTATACTTGTAAAATGCCTTAGGGTTTTCCTTTGTCTGGCCTGCCAGAGTTTTTTCATGCCCCCTCTTCACTCTCCGAATTACTTTTTTAAGTGCCACCCGACACTTTCTATACTCCTCTAGTGCCTCTGCTGTTTTCAGTTCTTGGGATCTGCCGTAAACCTTTTTTTTTCCTGATCTAATCCTCTTTTTCCCTTGACATCCAGGGTTCCCTGTTAGTCCTACCCTTCACCTTAACGGGTACATGCTGGCCCTGAACTCTCACAATTTCCTTTTTGAATGACTCCCACTGGTCTGATGTCGACTTTCCTACAAGTAGCTGCTCCCAGTCCACTTTGGCCGGATCCTGTTTTATCAAATTGAAATCGGCCTTCCCCCAATTCAGTACCTTTATTTCTGGTCCGTCTTTGTCCTTTTCCATAACTACCTTAAATCTTAGTGTTATGGTCACTATCCCCAAAATGCCCCCCCACTGACACTTCTACCACTTGACCGACTTCATTCCCTAGGATTAGGTCCAGCACCGCCACTTCTCTTGTAGGACTTTCTATGTACTGGCTCAAAAAGCTCTCCTGGATGCATTTTAAGAATTCTGCCTCCTTTAAGCCTTTTGCACTAAGACTATCCCAGTTAATATTGGGGAAGTTAAAATCCCCTACTATTATTACCCTATTATTTTTACACCTCTCTGAGATTTGCCTACATACGTGCTGCTCTATCTCTCCCTGACTGTTTGGAGGCCTGTAGTACACTCCCGGCCAAGTGATTGCCCCCTTTTTGTTTTTAAGTTCTACCCATGTGGCCTCATTTAAAGAAGCTTCTAAGATATCATCCCTCCTTACTGCAGTAATTGACTCCTTGATCAACAGTGCAATGCCACCTCCTCTTTTATCCCCTCCCCTGTCACGCCTGAAGATTCTATACCTTGGAATATTGAGCTGCCAGTCCTGTCCCTCCCTCAACAATGTCTCTGTGATAGCAATAATATCATAATCCCATGTGCTAATCAATGCCCTCAATTCATCTGCCTTCTCTTCTGCATCTTCTCTATATCTACCCCATCAAACCCCTTTATAATTTTAAAGCCCTCGATCAGATCACCCCTCAGCCTTCTCTTTCCTAGAGAAAAGAGCTCCAGCCTGTTCAATCTTCCCTGATAGTTCTAACCTCTCATTTCTGTCTTCATCCCTTTAAACGCATGCTGAAATCAGATCTCAGAGTGATAAATATCTCCATTGTAATCTATGGGAAGATTCTAGAAAGTGATATTAAAATATAATTCCTGCTCACAGCAGTTTCTCAATGGGTTATTAATTATTAATCAATCTTCTGTAAAAAAAAAAATGTTTTATTTATTGAGAGATACAGCACTGAAACAGGCCCTTCGGCCCACCGAGTCTGTGCCGACCATCAACCACCCATTTATACTAACCCTACACTAATCCCATATTCCTACCAAACATCCCCACCTGTTCCTATATTTCCCCTACCACCTACCTATACTAGGGGCAATTTACAATGGCCAATTTACCTTTCAACCTGCAAGTCTTTTGGTGGTGGGAGGAAACCGGAGCACCCGGAGTAAATCCATGCAGACACAGGGAGAACTTACAAACTCCACACAGGCAGTACCCAGAATTGAACCCGTGTCGCTGGAGCTGTGAGGCTGCGGTGCTAACCACTGCGCCACTGTGGGAATAAACTCTCTTCTTTGGAAAGAGCTTTTTAGTGAGAAGATAATCCTTAAATTTAAACAGTTAATAGTTTTAGCCAATCCACAATTGATGGTTTTAATTTCAAGAATGGATTTTCAGTTTCTTGGACTATGTTGAATACAACCCCTCGCAGTTTAGTGTTATTATCTGAAAAATGGTGATTCATGAGCGAAAAAAAGAGGTCAGTTCCTGGTACCTGGTCCAATCACTTCTCTCACATGTTTCTTTCAGGGTCCAACTGGAGAGACAGGTCCGTTAGGTGAGAGAGGACATCCAGGACCACCTGGACCCCCTGGTGAACAAGGACTCCCAGGATCAGCAGGAAAAGAAGGTGCTAAGGTCAGTCTATCTGGACATCAAGTGTTGGTCCCAACAGGACAGAGAGTCAGATCATGCGTTAGTGTCAGGTACCAGGCGTGTTAAACCTCATATCCCCTTCCTCAAATTACTGATTCATTCTGTTACTGAATCTCCAACTGTTCATGACTGGGGAATAATTAAATCAGACTCATCCTCATTCTGCAAACCCACAATACCCCCAACTACCCAACACTCCTGAAACCCACCCAAACCCCCCAAAAACACACTACCCTCAATCCCCAACCACCCAGACCCTCCGCCCCCAACCACCCAGACCCTCCGCCCCCAACCACCCAGACCCTCCGCCCCCAACCACCCAGACCCTCCGCCCCCAAAACACCCAGACCCTCCGCCCCCAAAACACCCAGACCCTCCACCCCAAAAACCCATCTGGTTCACTAATGTCCTTTAGGGAAGGAAATCTGCTGTCCTTACCTGGTCTGGCCTACATGTGACTCCAGACCCACATCAATGTGGTTAACTCTTATATGCCCTCTGAAATGGCCTAGCAAGCCACTCAGTTGTACCTAACCGCTACGAAGTCAATAGAAAAAAGGAATGAAACCGGACGAACCACCCGGCATCGACCTAGGCACCGGAAACGACAACGGCAAACCCAGCCCTGTCGACCCTGCAAAGTCCTCCTTACTAACATCTGGGGGCTTGTGCCAAAGTTGGGAGAGCTGTCCCACAGACCAGTCAAGCAACAGCCTGACATAGTCATACTCACGGAATCATACCTTACAGACAATGTCCCAGACACTTCCATTACCATCCCCGGGTATGTCCTGTCCCACCGGCAGGACAGACCCACCAGAGGTGGCGGGACAGTGGTATACAGTAGGGAGGGAGTTGCCCTGAGAGTCCTCAACATCGACTGCGGACCCCATGAAGTCTCATGGCATCAGGTCAAACATGGGCAAGGTAACCTCCTACTGATTACCACCTACCGCCCTCCCTCAGCTGATGAGTCAGTACTCCTCCATGTTGAACACCACTTGGAGGAAGCACTGAGGGTAGCAAAGGCACAGAATGTACTTTGGGTGGGGGATTTCAATGTCGATCACCAAGAGTGGCTCGGTAGCACGACTACTGGCCGAGCTGGCCG
The DNA here is from genome assembly GCF_036365525.1 of Heterodontus francisci. NCBI lineage: Eukaryota > Metazoa > Chordata > Chondrichthyes > Heterodontiformes > Heterodontidae > Heterodontus > Heterodontus francisci. Next base: position 1,279,680 of record NC_090378.1, on the reverse strand, counting down.
AGTACTAAAGGACATATCTGCTCGACTGGGTCTGCGCAGGTGGTGGGGGAACCAACACGAGGGAAAAACATACTTGACTTCGTTCTCACCAATCTGCCTGCCGCAGATGCTTCTGTCCATGACAGTATTGATAGGAGTGACCACCACACAATCCTTGTGGAGACGAAGTCCCGCCTTCACATTGAGGATACCGTCCATCGTGTTGTGTGGCACTATCACCGTGCTAAATGGGATAGATTTCGAACGAATGTAGCAATGCAAAACTGGGCATCCATCAGGTGCTGTGGGCCATCAGCAGCAGCAGAATTGTACTCAACCACAATCTGTAACCTCATGGCCCGGCATATCCCCCACTCTACCATTACCATTAAGCCAGGAGACAAACTCTGGTTCAATGAAGAGTGCAGGAGGGCATGCCAGGAGCAGCACCAGGCATACCTCAAAATGAGGTGTAAACCTGGTGAAGCTACAACCCAGGACTACTTGCATGCTAAACTACATAAGCAGCATGCAATAGACAGAGCTAAGCAACCAACGGATCAGATCTAAGCTCTGCAGTTCTGCCACATCCAGTCGTGAATGGTGGTGGACAATTAAACAACTAACTGGAGGAGGTGGCTCCACAAATATCCCCATCCTCAATGATGGGGGAGCCCAGCACATCAGTGCGAAAGATAAGGCTGAAGCATTTGCAACAATCTTCAGCCAGAAGTGCCGCGTTGATGATCCATCTCGGCCTCCTCCGGAAGTCTCCAGAATCACAGATGCCAGACTTCAGCCAATTCGATTCACTCCGCGTGTTATCAAGAAACGACTGAAGGCACTGGATACTGCAAAGGCTATGGGCCCTGACAATATTCCAGCAATAGTACTGAAGACCTGTGCTCCAGAACATGCCACGTCCCTAGCCAAGCTGTTCCAGTACAGCCACAACACTGGCATCTACCCGGCAATGTGGAAAATTGCCCAGGTATGTCCTGTACACAGAAAGCAGGACAAGTCCAACCCGGCCAATTACTACCCCATCAGTCTACTCTCAATCATCAGTAAAGTGATGGAAGGTGTCATCAACAGTGCTATCAAGCAGCACTTGCTTAGCAATAACCTGCTCAATGACGCTCAGTTTGGGTTCCGCCAGGGCCACTCAGCTCCTGACCTCATTACAGCCTTGGTTCAAACATGGACAAAAGAGCTGAACTCAAGAGGTGAGGTGAGAGTGACTGCCCTTGACATCAAGACAGCATTTGACCGAATATGGCATCAAGGAGCCCTAGCAAAACTGTAGTCAATGGGAATCAGGGGGAAAACTCTCTGCTGGTTGGAGTCATACCTAGCACAAAGGAAGATGGTTGTGGTTGTTGGAAGTCAATCATCTGAGCTCCAGTACATCACTGCAGGAGTTCCTCAGGGTAGTGTCTTCGGCCCAACCACCTTCAGCTGCTTCTGACCTTCCTTCAATCATAAGGTCAGAAGTGGGGATGTTGGCTGATGATTGCACAATGTTCAGCACCATTCGTGACTCCTCAGATACTGAAGCAGTCCGTGTAGCAATGCAGCAAGACCTGGACAATATCCAGGCTTGGGCCGATAAGTGGCAAGTAACATTCGTGCCACACAAGTGCCAGGCAATGACCATCTCATTGGCAGAGGGGGTGATGGGTAAAGAGGACGTGGTGCATGTTAGGATAGGGGGCAGCAGAGTTTTGGATGAACCTATTGGAATAGTTGAAACTGGAGGTTTAACCTTTTAACCAGATGAGGTTAAATTCTGCCTGCAGGTTCTGTGTGTTTTCCAAGTGTTTTCTGTTTGACTTCAGATTTCTAGCATTGTTTGTTTTTGTGTTTTAAAATCTCGGATTGTTTTAAAGATTTTTTCTCAACATTTCCATTCCAGGGTGATCCTGGACCGTCGGGTGTCTCTGGGAAAGATGGTCCCCCTGGTCTGAGAGGTTTCCCTGGCGAGAGGGGTCTTGCTGGAGCAATGGTGAGATGAGCCTGTGTTTCCTATGTTAACTATAATATAAAACCCCACGAACAATACAGAACAAAACTCAAACCTAGAATGTAGTAAACTGTGAGGACGACAGTAACAGACTTCTAAAGGACATAGGCAGGCAGGTAGAATGGGTAGCCAAGTGGCAGATGCAATTTAATGCAGAGAAATGTGAAGAGACTCATTTTCGTAAGGAAAATTAGGAGAGACAATATAAAATAAATGGCACAATTTTAAAGAGGGTGCAGGAACAGAGAGACCTGGGGGGATATGTACACAAATCTTTGAAGGCAGCAGGATAGAATGATAAGGGAGTTAAGAAACTGTATAAGATTCTTGGCTTTGTGAATAGGAACATTGAATGCAAAAGCAAGGACGTTATGTTAAACCTTCAAAAATCACTGGTTAATTCCCAGCTGGAGAATTGTGTCCAATTCTGGGCACCACACTTTAGGAGGATGTCGAGGCCTCGGAGAGGGGGCAGAGGAGATTTACTGGAATGGTTCCTGGGATGAGGGACTTCAGTTATGTGGAGAAACTGGGATTGTTTTCCTTTGAGCAGAGAAGGTTAAGAGGAGATTTAATAAAGGTGTTCAAAATCATGACAGTGAGGGGAGACGAGGAGAATTTTGTTCTACACAGTGAGTTGTTGTGATCTGGAATGCGCTGCCTGAAAGGGCGGTGGAAGCAGATTCAATAATAACTTTCAAAAGGGAATTGGAAATAGAGAAATTTACAGGGCTTTGGGGAAAGAGCAGGAGAATGGGACTAATTGGATAGCTCTTTCAAAGAGCCAGCACAGGCACGATGGGCCGAATGAACTCCTCCTGTGCTGTAGGATTCTATGGTAGAAATCAAATAATCAGAATTATGTGATTTGTCGAATTAAGATGAGATGAGGTGTGTCAGAATCTCCCCATCCCCCCACCTCCCATAAATCTGATTGCAGAGGTTCCTGAGCAGCATTCTAAGCTCCAATCCCAGAATTCCATGCCCGAGGGTGGGACCAATATCCAATCGGGCCAGATCCAGTGCAGCTGCACTCTTCTGCTTCCTCCTCATCAGTGTGAACTGATGTTGAACACATGCAGTTACGAGAGTGGCAGTATAACTCTGGTCTCTGCTCAGCGATGAGCTGTTGTGCTGCCTTCAAATGGCAAGAGACCACCTGTCATGGCGGGTCAATCGCATTTCTCGGGCATCGCACTAGGTGCAGTATAACTCTAGCCTGAAGTCGCCAACATGGACATAGGCATGTTGATACAACTGGACACAGAGCAGCCCAACCAAGGCCTCATTAAAGTGGCAGGGGCCTCAGAAACTCCCTGTAAACTAGCTTTTGCACATGGGGATTTGTGGGCCCACATTTAAATCACAATGTAGGGTCTCTGATAAACTGGGCGAACTGGGAACCAGATATTATTGAAGATACTAAATGTGTAATTGGCACACAAACTTTGATATAGATGAATGTGAGGTGTTACAGTTTGGTAGGAAGAATGAGGAGGCCATATACTCTGGTGAAAATAAGAGTCTAAATAGGCGAGAGGAACAGAGGGATCTCGGGTCACCGATACACAAATCACTGAAAGTAGCAACACTGGTTAATCAGGTCAAAGAAAAGCAAAGCAAACACTGGATGGGGCTGGTTTCTAAAGGGATAGGATTGAAAAGCAGAGAAGTTATGTTAAACTTGTATGAAACCTTGGTTAGACCTCACTGGGAGCACAGTGAACAATTCTGGTCTCCATATTCAAAAAGGATGTCGAGCCACTGGAGAAGGTGCAAAGAAAGAGTTACAAGCATGTAAATAGAACTGAGAGGTTGTAAATGCTAGGAAAGATTAAACAGGCTGGGGCTGTTTTCTCTCGAAAAGAGACGACTGAGGTGTAACCTGATAGGGGACATTAAAATTATCAAGAGGTTTGAGAGGGTTGACGTCGAGAAGATGTTTCCACGTGGGGGGAGACCAGAACCAGGGGCCATCAATATAAGACAGTCACTAATAAATCCAATTGGGAATTCGGGAGAAACTTCTTTACCCAGAGAGTGGTGAGAATGTGGAACTCACTATCACAGGGAGTGGTTGAGGTGAATTTAAGGAGAAGCTGGATAAACAGATGAGGGAGAAAGGAATAGAAAGATATGCTTATAGGATGAGAGGTAGAGGAGTGGGAGGAGGTTCGTATGGAGCATAAACACCAGCACGGGCCAGATGGGCCAAATGGCCTGTTTCTGTGCTGCAGACTCAATGTAATGTTAGCAGTAAGTTCTGGCTGCATGCTGTGCAGTTACAGAAGGTTAGAGCACAAGGGGTTAAAGCAGGGAGCCCCAGAGCTGGATATCGGTCAGTGCCTGGACTGTAACGATGATGCTTGTAACCAGCCAGTATAACTCCAGCTCTGACCTGGCTGGTATTAGTCTAGTTCCAACCCTTTACATGGTCTACAACAAATATACATTCCTCTAAGACACAAAAACCCAACAGGAAAGATGAATCAACCATGACTAACAAAAGAAGTGTAAGATTGTATCTGATCAAAGGAAGTGGCTTAGAAGATTGCCAGAGAAAGTGATAAGCCCAAGGATTGGGAGCAATTTAGAATTCAGCAAAGGAGGACCAAGAAACTGATAAAGAAAGAGAAAAGAGATCATGAATGCAAGCGAGTGAGAAACACAAGGGCGGACTGTAAAAGCTTCTTTAGGTATGTGAAAAGGAAAAGATTAGCAAGGACAAATGTGGGTCCATTACATGCCGAGACAGGAGAGTTTATAATGGAGAATAGAGAAATGGCGGAGCAACTAAACAATTACTTTGTGCCTGTCTTCACTGCAGAAGATACAGAAAATTTCCCAGAAATACGAGGGAACCAAAAGGCTTGTGAAAAAGAGAAAATAAAAGAAATTAGTATAAATAAAGAGATAACACTGGAAAAATTAACTGGATTGAAGATTGATAAATCCCCTGGACCAGATGAACTACATCCCAGAGTGTTGAAGGAGGTGGCTATAGAGACAGTGGACGAATTGGTGGTTATCTTTCAAAATTCTATAGATTCTGGTAGGGTTCCTGCAGACTGGAAAGTAGCAAATGTAACCGCACAATTTAAGAAGGGAGCGATAGAGAAAAAGGAGAACTACAGACCTGTTAGTTTGACGTCAATAGTAGGGAAAATGTTAGAATCTATTATAAAGGATGTGATAACGAAGACTTAGAAAATCGTGATATAATTGGGCAGAGTTAACATGGATTTATGAAAGGGAAATAATGTTTGACAAACCTGTTGGAGTTATTTGAGGATGTTGCTTGAAGCATTGATAAAGGAGAACCAGTGGATGTGGTGTATTTGGATTTTCAGAAGGCTTTTGATAAGGCCCCATATAGGAGGGTGGTAGACAAAATTAGAGCACATGGAATTGGGGGTAATATACTGCAGTGGATTGAGAATTGGTTAACAGACAGAAAGCAGAGAGTAGGAATAAATGGGTCATTCTCAGGATGGCAGGCTGTTACTAGTGGGGTACCACAAGGATCAGTGCTTGGGCCATGGTTGTTCATAATCTATATAAATGATTTGGATGTGGGTCCAAATGTAATATTTCTAAATTTGCTGATGACACAAAACTGGGGGGAATGTAAGTTGTGAGGAAGATGCATGGAGGCTTCAAGGGGATTTGAACAGGCTGAGTAAATGGGCAAGAACATGGCTGATGGAATATAATGTGAATAAGTGTGGCAGAAAAAACAGAAAGACAGAATATTTCTGAAATGGTGAGAGATTGGGAAGTGTTGGTGTCCAAAGAGACCTGGGTGTCCTTGTTCATGAGTCACTAAAAGCTAGTATGTCAGCGCAGCAAACAATTAAGAAGGCAAATGGTTTGGTTGGCCTTCATTGCAAGGGGATTTGAGTACAGGGGTAAAAATGTCTTGCTGTAATTGTGTAGAGCCTTGGTGAGACCGCACCTGGTGTATTGTGTACAGTTTTGGTCTCCTTATCTAAGGAAGGATATACTTTCCATAGAGGGAGTGCAACGGAGGTTCACCAGACTAATCCCTGGGATGGTAAGATTGTCTTATGAGGAGAGATTGCAGAAACTGGGCCTGTATTCACTAGAGTTGGTGGAATGGGCAGACAGGTGGCAGATGAAGTTCAATGCAATAAATGTGAAGTGATTAATTTTGGTAGGAAGAACATGGAGAGACAATGTATAATAAAGGGCACATTTCTAAAGGAGGTGCAGGAGCAGAGGGACCTGGGTGTATATGTGCCTATGTCATTGAAGGTGGCAGAACAGATTGACAGAGCAGTTAATAAATCATACAGTATCCTGCCTTTATTAATAGGGGCATAGAGTACAAGAGCAAGGAAATTATGTTGAACTTGTATAAGACACTAGTTCGGCCTCAGCTGGAGTATTGTGTCCAGTTCCGGGCACCGCACTTTAGAAAAGGCGTGAGGGAATTGGAGAGAGTACAGAAAAGGTTCACGAGAATGGTTCCAGGATGAGGAATTCCAGTTCTGAAGATAGATTGGAGAAGTTAGGACTGTTTTCCTTGGAGAAGAGAAGACTGAGAGGTGATTTGATAGAGCTATTCAAAATCAGGAGGGGTCTGGACGGAGTAGATAGAGAGAAACTGTTCCCACTCGTGAAAGGATCGAGAACGAGAGGACACAGATTTAAAGTATTTGCTAAGAGAAGCAAAAGCGTCACGAGGAAAATCTTTTTCACACAGCGAGTGGTTAAGGTCTGGAATGTGCTGCCTGAGAACGTGGTGGAGGCAGGTTCAATTGAAGAATTCAAAAGAGCATTTGACTGTTAAATGAAAAGGAAGAATGTGCAGGGTGATGGGGAGAAGGTGGGAGAATGGCGCTAAGTAAGTTGCTCTTTCAGAGAGCCAGTGCAGACATGATGGGCCGAATGGCCTCTTTCTGTGATGTAACAATCTGTGATTCTGTGAGATATTTGGGTACTAATGACATCAAGGGATATGGGGATAGCGTGGGAAAGTGGCATTGAGATGTATGATCAGCCATGATCTAACTGAATGGCGGAGCAGGCTCAATGGGCTGAATGGCCTACTCGTGCTCCGATGTTTCTATGTTCCTGTCCCAGCTGCTAAAACTCTTCTCGCAATCACCGGTATAACTCCAGTCCACCAAGATAAAATTACGTTCTGCTCTGAAGTGAACACTGTTCCGTGATTTGTCAAACTCTACTATCTGATCCCATAAAGAAGACAACAAAAATAAAGTTTTTTTTGTTTTTTTCCAATTCCAGGGTTCATCGGGATTGAAAGGAGGCGAAGGTCCCATCGGGCTGACTGGTCCAGTTGTGAGTATCTCCCAGTTTCTCTCTTCCTGCATTATATCGGTGCATTTGCAGAAATTATAAGGAAAGGGGGTTAAGAAAACGAGTTAATTGAAGTAATACAATGAACAAACCTGACGTCTCCTTAATATAACCGCGACATCACTGTACCCCCCCTCCCCCGGATTACTGATCCAGTAATATAACCACTACACTACTGTACCCCCCCCCCCGGATTACTGATCCAGTAATATAACCACGACACTACTGTACCCCCCCCCCCCCCCGGATTACTGATCCAGTAATATAAACACTACACTACTGTACCCCCCCCCCCGGATTACTGATCCAGTAATATAACCACTACACTACTGTACCCCCCCCCCCCCGGATTACTGATCCAGTAATATAACCACTACACTACTGTACCCCTCCCCCCGGATTACTGATCCAGTAATATAACCACTACACTACTGTACCCCTCCCCCCGGATTACTGATCCAGTAATATAACCACTACACTACTGTACCCCTCCCCCCGGATTACTGATCCAGTAATATAACCACGACACTACTGTACCCCCCCCACCCCCCGGATTACTGATCCAGTAATATAACCACTACACTACTGTACCCCCCCCCCGGATTACTGATCCAGTAATATAACCACTACACTACTGTACCCCCCCCCCGGATTACTGATCCAGTAATATAACCACGACACTACTGTACCCCCCCCACCCCCCGGATTACTGATCCAGTAATATAACCACTACACTACTGTACCCCCCCCACCCCCCGGATTACTGATCCAGTAATATAACCACTACACTACTGTACCCCCCCCCCCCCCGGATTACTGATCCAGTAATATAACCACTACACTACTGTACCCCTCCCCCCGGATTACTGATCCAGTAATATAAACACTACACTACTGTACCCCCCCCCCCCGGATTACTGATCCAGTAATATAAACACTACACTACTGTACCCCTCCCCCCCCCCCCCCGGATTAATGATCCAGTAATATAACCACTACACTACTGTACCCCCCCCCCACTGGATTACTGATCCAGTAATATAACCACTGCACTACTGTACCCCCCCCCACCGGATTACTGATCCAGTAATATAAACACTACACTACTGTACCCCCCCCCCCCGGATTACTGATCCAGTAATATAACCACTACACTACTGTACCCCCCCCCCCCAGGATTACTGATCCAGTAATATAACCACTACACTACTGTACCCCCCCCCCCACTGGATTACTGATCCAGTAATATAACCACTGCACTACTGTACCCCCCCCCACCGGATTACTGATCCAGTAATATAAACACTACACTACTGTACCCCCCCCCCGGATTACTGATCCAGTAATATAACCACTACACTACTGTACCCCCCCCCCCCGGATTACTGATCCAGTAATATAACCACTACACCACTGTACCCCCCCCACCGGATTACTGATCCAGTAATATAACCACTACACTACTGTACCCCCCCCCCCCCGGATTACTGATCCAGTAATATAACCACGACACTACTGTACCCCCCCCCCAATGGATTACTGATCCAGTAATATAACCACTACACTACTGTACCCCCCCCCCCAATGGATTACTGATCCAGTAATATAACCACTACACTACTGTACCCCCCCCCCCCGGATTACTGATCCAGTAATATAACCACTACACTACTGTACCCCCCCCCCCCGGATTACTGATCCAGTAATATAACCACTACACTACTGTACCCCCACCCCCCCCCCCTCCCCCGGATTACTGATCCAGTAATATAACCACTACACTACTGTACCCCCCCCCCCCGGATTACTGATCCAGTAATATAACCACTACACTACTGTACCCCCCCCCCCCCCGGATTACTGATCCAGTAATATAACCACTACACTACTGTACCCCCCCCCCCCCCCCCCCACCGGATTACTGATCCAGTAATATAACCACTACACTACTGTACCCCCCCCCCCCCGGATTACTGATCCAGTAATATAACCACTACTCTACTGTACCCCCCCCCACCGGATTACTGATCCAGTAATATAACCACTACACTACTGTACCCCCCCCCCCCCCGGATTACTGATCCAGTAATATAACCACTACACTACTGTACCCCCACCCCCCCCCCCTCCCCCGGATTACTGATCCAGTAATATAATCACTACACTACTGTACCCCCCCCCACTGGATTACTGATCCAGTAATATAACCACTGCACTACTGTACCCCCCCCCCCCACCGGCTAACTGATCCAGTAATATAACCACTACACTACTGTACCCCCCCCCCCACCCCGGATTACTGATCCAGTAATATAACCACTACTCTACTGTACCCCCCCCCCACCGGATTACTGATCCAGTAATATAACCACTACACTACTGTACCCCCCCCCCCCGGATTACTGATCCAGTAATATAACCACTACACTACTGTACCCCCACCCCCCCCCCCCCCCCGGATTACTGATCCAGTAATATAATCACTACACTACTGTACCCCCCCCCACTGGATTACTGATCCAGTAATATAACCACTGCACTACTGTACCCCCCCCCCACCGGCTAACTGATCCAGTAATATAACCACTACACTACTGTACCCACCCCCCCCCACACGATTACTGATCCAGTAATATAAACACTACACTACTGTACCCCCCCCCCCCGGATTACTGATCCAGTAATATAACCACTACACTACTGTACCCCCCCCCCCGGATTACTGATCCAGTAATATAACCACTGCACTACTGTAACCCCCACCCCCCCCCCCCAACCCGGATTACTGATCCAGTAATATAACCACTGCACTACTGTACCCACCCCCCCCCCCCCCCCGGATTACTGATCCAGTAATATAACCACTACACTACTGTACCCCCCCCCCCCCCCGGATTACTGATCCAGTAATATAACCACTGCACCACTGTACCCCCCCCCCCCCCCCCGGATTACTGATCCAGTAATATAACCACTACACTACTGTACCCCCCCCCCCCCGGATTACTGATCCAGTAATATAACCACTGCACTACTGTACCCCCCCCCCACCCCCCGGATTACTGATCCAGTAATATAACCACTACACTACTGTACCCCCCTCCCCCCCTGGATTACTGATCCAGTAATATAACCACTACACTACTGTACCCCCCCCCCCCCACTGGATTACTGATCCAGTAATATAACCACTACACTACTGTACCCCCTCCCCCCCCACTGGATTACTGATCCAGTAATATAACCACTGCACTACTGTACCCCCCCCCCGGATTACTGATCCAGTAATATAACCACGACACTACTGTACCCCCGCCCCCCCCCCCCCCGGATTACTGATCCAGTAATATAACCACTACACTACTGTACCCCCCCCCCCCGGATTACTGATCCAGTAATATAACCACTGCACTACTGTACCCCCCCCCCCCCACCGGATTACTGATCCAGTAATATAACCACTACACTACTGTACCCCCCCCCCCCCACCGGATTACTGATCCAGTAATATAGCCACTACACTACTGTACCCCCCCCCCCCCCGGATTACTGATCCAGTAATATAACCACTACACTACTGTACCCCTCCCCCCCCCCACCGGATTACTGATCCAGTAATATAACCACTGCACTACTGTACCCCCTCCCCCCCCCCACCGGATTACTGATCCAGTAAAATAACCACTACACTACTGTACCCCCCCCCCCCCCGGATTACTGATCCAGTAATATAACCACTACACTACTGTACCCCCCCCCCACCGGATTACTGATCCAGTAATATAACCACTACACTACTGTACCCCCCCCACCCGGATTACTGATCCAGTAATATAACCACTACACTACTGTACCCCCCCCCCCGGATTACTGATCCAGTAATATAACCACTACACTACTGTACCCCTCCCCCCACCGGATTACTGATCCAGTAATATAACCACTACACTACTGTACCCCTCCCCCCACCGGATTACTGATCCAGTAAAATAACCACTACACTACTGTACCCCTCCCCCCCCCACCGGATTACTGATCCAGTAATATAACCACTACACTACTGTACCCCCCCCCACCGGATTACTGATCCAGTAATATAACCACTACACTACTGTACCCCCCCCCCCCCCACCGGATTACTGATCCAGTCATATAACCACTACACTACTGTACCCCCCCCCACCGGATTACTGATCCAGTAATATAACCACTACACTACTGTACCCCCCCCCCCCCCCACCGGATTACTGATCCAGTAATATAACCACTACACTACTGTACCCCCCCCCCCACCGGATTACTGATCCACTAATATAACCACTACACTACTGTACAATATACTGCAGTGCAACAGAATGCTCAGCTGTTACAATATACTGCAGTGTAACATCATGCTCAGCTATTACAATATACTGCAGCGTAACAGAATGTCTAACTATTACAATATACTGCAGTACAACAGAATGCTCAGCTATTACAATATACTGCAGTGTAACAGAATGCTCAGCTATTACAATATACTGCAGTACAACAGAATGCTCAGCTATTACAATATGCTGCAGCGTAACAGAATGTCTAACTATTACAATATACTGCAGCGTAACAGAATGCTCAGCTATAACAATATACTGCAGTGTAACAGAATGCTCAACTATTACAATATACTGCAGTACAACAGAATGCTCAGCTATTACAATATGCTGCAGCGTAACAGAATGTCTAACTATTACAATATACTGCAGTGTAACATAATTATCAGCTATTACAATATACTGCAGTATAACAGAATGCTCAGCTATTACAATATGCTGCAGCGTAACAGAATGTCTAACTATTACAATATACTGCAGCGTAACAGAATGCTCAGCTATTACAATATACTACAGCGTAACAGAATGTCTAACTATTACAATATACTGCAGTGTAACATAATGCTCAGCTATTACAATATACTGCAGCGTAACAGAATGTCTAACTATTACAATATACTGCAGTGTAACAGAATGCTCAGCTATTACAATATACTGCAGTATAACAGAATGATCAGCTATTACAATATACTGCAGCGTAACAGAATGCTCAGCTATTACAATATACTGCAGCGTAACAGAATGTCTAACTATTACAATATACTGCAGTACAACAGAATTATCAGCTATTACAATATACTGCAGTGTAACAGAATGTCTAACTATTACAATATACTGCAGTGTAACAGAATGCTCAGCTATTACAATATACTGCAGTATAACAGAATGATCAGCTATAACAATATACTGCAGCGTAACAGAATGTCTAACTATTACAATATACTGCAGTACAACAGAATTATCAGCTATTACAATATACTGCAGTGTAACAGAATGCTCAGCTATTACAATATACTGCAGCGTAACAGAATGTCTAACCATTACAATATACTGCAGTACAACAGAATTATCAGCTATTACAATATACTGCAGTACAACAGAATTATCAGCTATTACAATATACTGCAGTATAACAGAATGCTCAGCTATTACAATATACTGCAGTACAACAGAATTATCAGCTATTACAATATACTGCAGTATAACAGAATGCTCAGCTATTACAATATACTGCAGTACAACAGAATTATCAGCTATTACAATATACTGCAGTATAACAGAATGCTCAGCTATTACAATGTACTGCAGTGTAACAGAATGCTCAGCTATTACAATATACTGCAGGGTAACAGAATTATCAGCTATTACAATATACTGCAGTATAACAGAATGCTCAGCTATTACAATGTACTGCAGTGTAACAGAATGCTCAGCTATTACAATATACTGCAGTATAACAGAATGCTCAGCTATTACAATATACTGCAGGGTAACAGAATGCTCAGCTATTACAATATACTGCAGTATAACAGAATGCTCAGCTATTACAATATACTGCAGGGTAACAGAATGTTCAGCTATTACAATATACTGCAGTATAACAGAATGCTCAGCTATTACAATATACTGCAGCGTAACAGAATTATCAGCTATTACAATATACTGCAGCGTAACAGAATGCTCAGCTATTACAATATACTGCAGGGTAACAGAATTATCAGCTATTACAATATACTGCAGCGTAACAGAATGTCTAACTATTACAATATACTGCAGTGTAACAGAACGCTCAGCTATTACAATATACTGCAGTATAACAGAATGCTCAGCTATTACAATATACTGCAGCGTAACAGAATGCTCAGCTATTACAATATACTGCAGTATAACAGAATGCTCAGCTATTACAATATACTGCAGGGTAACAGAATTATCAGCTATTATAATATACTGCAGTATAACAGAATGCTCAGCTATTACAATATACTGCAGGGTAACAGAATTATCAGCTATTACAATATACTGCAGTATAACAGAATGCTCAGCTATTACAATATACTGCAGGGTAACAGAATGCCTAACTATTACAATATACTGCAGCGTAACAGAATTATCAGCTATTACAATATACTGCAGGGTAACAGAATTATCAGCTATTACAATATACTGCAGGGTAACAGAATTATCAGCTATTACAATATACTGCAGGGTAACAGAATTATCAGCTATTGCAATATACTGCAGGTTAACAGAATTATCAGCTATTACAATATACTGCAGTATAACAGAATGCTCAGCTATTACAATATACTGCAGGGTAACAGAATTATCAGCTATTACAATATACTGCAGTATAACAGAATGCTCAGCTATTACAATATACTGCAGGGTAACAGAATTATCAGCTATTACAATATACTGCAGGGTAACAGAATTATTAGCTATTACAATATACTGCAGGGTAACAGAATTATCAGCTATTACAATATACTGCAGTATAACAGAATGCTCAGCTATTACAATATACTGCAGGGTAACAGAATGCCTAACTATTACAATATACTGCAGCGTAACAGAATTATCAGCTATTACAATATACTGCAGGGTAACAGAATTATCAGCTATTACAATATACTGCAGCGTAACAGAATGCTCAGCTATTACAATATACTGCAGCGTAACAGAATGTCTAACTATTACAATATACTGCAGTGTAACAGAATGCTCAGCTATTACAATATACTGCAGTATAACAGAATGCTCAGCTATTACAATATACTGCAGCGTAACAGAATGCTCAGCTATTACAATATACTGCAGTATAACAGAATGCTCAGCTATTACAATATACTGCAGGGTAACAGAATTATCAGCTATTACAATATACTGCAGGGTAACAGAATTATCAGCTATTACAATATACTGCAGGGTAACAGAATTATCAGCTATTACAATATACTGCAGTATAACAGAATGCTCAGCTATTACAATATACTGCAGGGTAACAGAATGCCTAACTATTACAATATACTGCAGCGTAACAGAATTATCAGCTATTACAATATACTGCAGGGTAACAGAATTATCAGCTATTACAATATACTGCAGTATAACAGAATGCTCAGCTATTACAATATACTGCAGGGTAACAGAATTATCAGCTATTACAATATACTGCAGTATAACAGAATGCTCAGCTATTACAATATACTGCAGGGTAACAGAATGCCTAACTATTACAATATACTGCAGCGTAACAGAATTATCAGCTATTACAATATACTGCAGCGTAACAGAATGCTCAGCTATTACAATATACTGCAGCGTAACAGAATGTCTAACTATTACAATATACTGCAGTGTAACAGAATGCTCAGCTATTACAATATACTGCAGTATAACAGAATGCTCATCTATTACAATATACTGCAGCGTAACAGAATGCTCAGCTATTACAATATACTGCAGTATAACAGAATGCTCAGCTATTACAATATACTGCAGGGTAACAGAATTATCAGCTATTACAATATACTGCAGTATAACAGAATGCTCAGCTATTACAATATACTGCAGGGTAACAGAATGCCTAACTATTACAATATACTGCAGCGTAACAGAATTATCAGCTATTACAATATACTGCAGGGTAACAGAATTATCAGCTATTACAATATACTGCAGTATAACAGAATGCTCAGCTATTACAATATACTGCAGGGTAACAGAATGCCTAACTATTACAATATACTGCAGGGTAACAGAATTATCAGCTATTACAATATACTGCAGTATAACAGAATGCTCAGCTATTACAATGTACTGCAGTGTAACAGAATGCTCAGCTATTACAATATACTGCAGGGTAACAGAATTATCAGCTATTACAATATACTGCAGTATAACAGAATGCTCATCTATTACAATGTACTGCAGTGTAACAGAATGCTCAGCTATTACAATATACTGCAGTATAACAGAATGATCAGCTATAACAATATACTGCAGCGTAACAGAATGTCTAACTATTACAATATACTGCAGTACAACAGAATTATCAGCTATTACAATATACTGCAGTGTAACAGAATGCTCAGCTATTACAATATACTGCAGCGTAACAGAATGTCTAACCATTACAATATACTGCAGTACAACAGAATTATCAGCTATTACAATATACTGCAGTACAACAGAATTATCAGCTATTACAATATACTGCAGTATAACAGAATGCTCAGCTATTACAATATACTGCAGTACAACAGAATTATCAGCTATTACAATATACTGCAGTATAACAGAATGCTCAGCTATTACAATATACTGCAGTACAACAGAATTATCAGCTATTACAATATACTGCAGTATAACAGAATGCTCAGCTATTACAATGTACTGCAGTGTAACAGAATGCTCAGCTATTACAATATACTGCAGGGTAACAGAATTATCAGCTATTACAATATACTGCAGTATAACAGAATGCTCAGCTATTACAATGTACTGCAGTGTAACAGAATGCTCAGCTATTACAATATACTGCAGTATAACAGAATGCTCAGCTATTACAATATACTGCAGGGTAACAGAATGCTCAGCTATTACAATATACTGCAGTATAACAGAATGCTCAGCTATTACAATATACTGCAGGGTAACAGAATGTTCAGCTATTACAA